>NW_027397072.1:36961094-37102486 GCF_003265705.2 Callorhinus ursinus | reverse complement strand
GAGGCCAGAGGGGTCAGGATCAGCCAAGCGGAGGTGTCTATATAGTTTTATGTATGCCCTCCCTCCTGTAGCCTGTAATAGCCTCAAGATTACCAGCATTGCACACTGAGAGCTGGACTCAACTTCCAGCCGCCACTGGGAATCTCCATCTATAACTTGGGGTGACAGCCATTTGCAGCGCGGGTCATGGGGGTTAGGTGAGCACGTGTGCATCCATGACAGTGATGACGTCAATGGTGGTGAATAACGCCGTGTGGGGTGTTGATCTGTGTGAGTTTGTGAAGCTCTGTTGCCGCAGAGCTTAGATTCTAGTAGGCGTAAGAGACAATAAATGAGCAATCATGATAAACTCTCAGGTGGCAAGGAAAACTCACACCCGGGCAAGGGGGTGAACAGAGGCAGGGTGGCAGGCAAGGCACCTCTGAGGGCCCCTGCCTGCCCTGTGAGTTTGTCCAAACTGGGTCCAGCACCCCTGGGCAGGTTGGGGAGCTCATCAGCTGGCCTCTCGACACCTGCTGTGCTGTTCTCAGAGCTCATCTTCTCCCCTGCCTTGAGGGGGGTCCCAGAGCTGTCTGTGCCCTTGCCCCGAGAGGCTAATTCATCAGTTCTCATGGCACTCTCCTGGGTGGGAGATTAAATGTCCTTGCAAAGTCACCAGCCCTGAGTCCTTGAGCTCCCGGAAAGACACTTCTGTCCTGCATGCCAGCCCCCCGCCAGCCAGGCATGCTCGTGAGAGTTTCTGTGGGTGTCCTTCCTGGGATGCAAGATACTCCCCAGGCCCCTCTGAGAGACACCGTGATTTGCAACCATTTCTTAAAAGCCCAATAACAAAACTCTTGAAGTACTGATTTATAATATTTCTTTTTCATTCATTCATTGGTGCTGAGAGAGCTTCATGATGTGATAAAAATCCGTGCTAACATGGTGCTGACAGATAAAAGAGTGCGCTTTGTAAGTTAGGGGAGGACGGCAGTGTGCTTTCACACACCATATGAGCCATTTCCGCCCCTGCGCCCCCACTGACTCTGATGCTGTGGTTAGGATAGGTTTTATCAGGATGCTTCTAGAGTGTGAGAGCTTACGCCGTCAAGGGCCCAAGTTGTAGCTGCCATGATGAAAAGGGCCACTCGCCCTGGTGCCAGATCCCTGGTGCTGGATGGCTGTGATGGATTGTTGGTTGCCCGAACATGGACCCTTGCCAAGGACCTCCTCAGGACAGCATAAATCACCCTAACTGTGGAGTGACCCTCAGCTGCCCACATTTCCTCCTTGGCAGCTGCTTCCTGGACATCCCGCTGGCTCTAGTTCTCAAGTGTTGTCCTCAGGAAGCCCCTGGCCCACCTCCTTCTCCCCTCACCCCATGCCCATCCCCTAACCTCTGTCTGCTCTTTCATCCCCCCATACCCTTCCTCCACCATCACCATCCCCATCCCCACCTCTACCCGACTCCAGGCTTCTGCACCTAAACCCCGTGTCCAGCCCTCCCCCTTCCTCCGCTCCCCCAGAGCTGTCAGCAGGTCTCTGCAATGCAGGTTCCCCGCCCCCCCCTCCCCCGGCCCCAGCTTCAGCTTGAGGCAGAGTAAGTTTCCAGTGGCTACTGGGACTTGATTTACACATGTGTCCCATATAGTGGGGATCTGGGGGCTGTCGCCAGGGGCTTGCTTCCAGCCAGCCTAGTTTGGTGGAGCAGAGAGCTGCCTCCCAAAGTGGTACTATTCCTCCCAAAGAATTTCTCATAGTCCATCATTATTTGCAGAAAGTTTTAGTGGAAAAATGCAAATGAAGACGAGAACACTAAAATAAGAGAAAGAATGAAACCCTCATGGTCTGTAGCACACCCCACAGGAACCAAGAGAGGGTCAGAATTGGAGCATGCTTCTAGAGTGTGATGGGGAAGATTTAGGGTAAGGGTGACCCAGGCAGGACCCAGACTGTAGCTTTTGCCCAGCAGGTATAAGGCTAGGCCTGGGAGGCATTTAGGACAATTTTGAGCAGTTTTACTGCCCAGGGTGTTGGGTAGTCTCTAAACCAAATGCCTGGTGTGTCCACAGCTAAACCTGGTCCAGCAGCAGGTGCGGAACCAGCAGCAGGCGATGCTCCTCATGTGCTTGCCCTCCAGAGTACTGGGGGCAGGTGGAGGGGGTGGCCTGGCCCTGTAGTGATGGTCAGCTGGGGCCACCTGACGCCAGACAAGAAGACTTCATAATTGAGAGTGCTCGGGAGCAGGGCCTCTCCATCAGTCGAGGCACATTCTAAACAGGCTGGGTCTCACAGGGTAGCCTAGCTGGTTGCTACTGTCCTTGGGAGGCCTAACTCACTCAGCCTCCCTGGTCCTGTTCAGAGAAGTTCCATCACACCAGCCAGAGTGGTTGAGTGTCCTGCTTGGCCTGGAGATGCTGAGACCTGACAGCCTGGGCAGCCTTTTTGGGTGAGACTGGGAGAACCACAGTTGGGAGCCCATACTTGCTGGCATTCTGATGGAGGAGGGGCCCCATAGCCTGCTGCTGCCAATCTCAGCAGCAAGATAGAATGCAGTGCAGCCCTGACCTAACCAGTGTGGGCAATTTTCCATGAATTGGAATCATGGGGATTTGAAACTTTTGAAAAAATACAAAGCTTCTCCGGTTGAAAAACAAAAATCACTTAACTTCAAACACCTCTACCCAAAGAGATAGATAGAGGTGGGGAGCATGAGTGGATTGTCTTTGGTTTCAGCCACTGGGCAGGTAGACAGAGGTCCCACTGTCCTTTGCTTTCTGGTGCAAACCATGCTGTTCATGAGCTTTGTGACTCTTGTGCTTTTGTGGATTATTGTGCAGTCATTTGAACTTCTACTGTGTTATAATCTCTAAAACTGAAGCAAGATCGTTTAATTATTCAGGGAATGATTCTGGTGCCAGCGTTAAAAAAAATATACCCACATTCAGTAACTTTGAGATGAAAGTTCGATGAGATTGGATGTCATGAGGAAGACCCCCAAACACCAGGAAATACCAGTCTGCTGCATTTAGGACAACCATCCTAAGAAATAGGGGAGATAATGCTGAAAATACTAGCATTAAAGATCCATAAATAGCTCCTGGCCCCTTACTTTGCAGTCAAAGCAAGGGAAGATCACTCCAGCATGGCCTCAGCTTCTGCAGCCCATTCCTCACCGAGAATGTGCCACCCTGCATCCTTAGAGTCACCCATCCCAAGGCAGATCATTTCCTGACAGCTGCAGCTGGGTTAACACCACATGGGGTGGTGGCCTCAGAGAAGGGTGTGCACATTGTCAGCCCCTTCAAGAGAGGGGTCCATGGATCCATTCCCAGACCCATTTCCATGCCTCTAGCCTTTGCTGCACTCATTGAATGTGTGTGAAAATGACGGGGAGGAGGCACCACACCCCTGCTGACTGAGGGCACTTGTGCAGCATGGGATTCAGAGATGGTGGAGGGAGTCTGACTTTTTACCTCTGCATCTCTGTAGCTTTTGATTCTCTATAATGATCATATACTTGCCGTTTTTAAATGTCGCTAATTAAAAACAATACAGGAAGAGGGACAGCTCTGCTGTGGAAATCGGACCTACCTGAAAGCATGAAGGTCAGTGAAAAATCCCGATACAAAGAGGCTAAGCATCTGTAGGAGAGTCACCTGGACCAAGGGCAGCGCGTGCCTCCCTCACACCACCCCCCCACCAGCATGGCCCGTACCTGTGCAGTTCTTGGCCTGGCCAGGTGCAGAAGCTCAGGGAAAAGGGGTAGCCAGAGTCTGCAAGAGAAAGGAAGAGACCCCATCTTTGTTCCAAGGACAGGCCTCTGGAAAAAACCCAGGCAGATCCCTTGGCACTAGAATTGCCTGGGAAACAAAATAGCCTTGGCCATCAGACCACTTTCAGGGAAATGACCAATAGCTGGGAATGTGGGACCTTTGTGACTTTAAGAGAGAGCGAGGTGGAGATTGAAGTAATTGCAAAGTGGTGAGTCAGTTCTCTACCAGAAGAGACTAAGGCACCTGTGGGGCAAGAGCCAGGGAGAGGTCAGCAGCCTCCAGCCCTTGGCCCATCATTGGGAGAGGCTCAAGGGTGCCATCTCATGGAACATCGAGCTAGGGGACATGTCCGGAGGCTATAAAACGCACCACAAACACTCACTTAGATGGGGAGGGGCCTGGGGAGTGCACCCAACTACAGCATGACCACCCCTAGCCGCCCCCCTCTGAGGTTCCCCATTGACCATATGCTGCCAGGGGCTCAGCTACAGCTCTGCTGGGCACTGCTCTCTAGAGATGGTGTCATCTAGGGCAGGGAAGGACTGAACATGCAAGCTGAGAGACAGTGAGGGGTTTCTATACTGAAACTATACCTGGCATCTGGTTCTTACTTCAGGGCCATATGGGCTCTGCAGCGCTTCCTGACTCTGACCAGTTCTTCCCCATCACAAAGCCAATCACCACCTAATCACATCGAACGTGATTTTACAAATGGCATTGAGCAGCCCAGGGCAATGCAAAGTGTTTAAATGGTGTTTAAATGCCAACCAGGCAGTCATCCTGGTCAGAAATGGGCATTTCTGCTGCAGACATTCATGCAGGCATTCAGACCAGAATAAGATGCTGGTACCTTTGCTGTGGTCCACACATTTCCACTCACTGGGACAGCAGATGTTGTTAAGATCTGCCATGTACCCCAAAATTATTTGCTGTTTTTTTTTTATTTTTTTGCATAAGGTATTACAAAACAGAGCTCACCTTGAAACTGAAGAGTAATTCTGTGTTAGCATGCTCTCACAGGTTTTAGCTCCTGTCCGTGGGCAGTTTGCAAGTGTTTCCCTCCCCCTCTCTCCATTCATTTATAAAGAAACCTCCTACATGATGCTATTAAAATAAAACCTTACTCATATGCTTAGTCAGTCCTGAGCAGTGTTTCTTTCATATGTACCCTATGAATGAGTTCTGAAATAACAGGCCTAGAAAATGAAACTGCTCAAGAAGAGTACGAAAACTATTTGAAAATGTGCCAGGAAAGACTCTGAGTGTGCGTGGAGGTGGGGGGGTGGGGAATGTCAGCTCATGGGGGTGTTCCAAGACCGCCAGGTTGTGACTGCAAATGAACAAGCTCTAGAACTGATTAAGGGAATAAATGGTCCAGGTTTACAAAATGGAAGACCCGCCCCTTATGGACACCATGGCAGCTTCTTCTAGTGAACATGCACCTTCTAGATATAAGGGCTCATGACTTCCTGGTGATGGCGTCGGTGTAGTTAATGCCCTGGCTTTGGGTCCCAGTTCCGCTGTCTGTTAGTCTGTGGCCTGGGGCAAGGTGCCTAGCCAGCCTGAGCCTCAGTTTCCTTGCTGTAACGTGCAGATAATAACAGCATTTACTCCATAGCATACCCCTATCCGTAGCTCTCAGAGCTCAATAATTAGATTAATCACGATCCTTGGATATAACAGTCTCTACCTCTGATTTATGTGTGATGGTCTTTGTCATTTACTATGTAATTAGTTATTTCCAATAGTATAATGAGCACCTAAGAATCCACCACCCAAAATTAAAGTTCTGACTAGGACAGTAAACTACATCTCCCGATATGGTCCCCAATATGTCATTAACCCCTTCTCTCCACTCCTGAGGTCATGGTCACCTTGAATCCCATGTTCCTCATACCCTGCTTCCCCTTACTTGGTTTCATGCTTCTGTATGTATTTTTAGAAAATAGGTGTATTTTTATTTTAATTGTTTTTAACCTTATAAAAATGGTATGCTATATGTGGAACTTTTGGGGACTTACTATTTAACTTAATGTTAGATTGCTAAGCTCCGTCCACAGTATTGTGTGTCACTGTAAGCCATTTGTTCTGACTGCAGCAGCATAGGGAATGGACTTACTGGAGTGCAGTCACCACTCTCCCACGGAGGGGCGCTGGGAAGGGGGAGGTCCAGATCTGAGCTAGTTAGAGCAGGGCTGTTATAATCCTACTGTGCCCATCTGCTGCATCTGTCCAAGTGTAAGAGCTTCTCTTGGCTATGAACCTTGAAAGGGGATCATGGCAGAGAACATAGGAAAGTTCAACTTTGGGAGATATGCCAAACCTTTTTCTAAATGCATTGCACCAGGCCGCAATGCAACAAACTTTATCTTTTCCAACACTTAATGGTGTTAGATGTTTTATTTTTTTATTTTTATTTTTTTGCCCATCAAATGGGTACAAAATGTGATATCGTTGTGATCTTGATTTTTTCTTTGAGAGTTTCTTCATAAATTTATTGGGCATAGATGGTTTCCTCTTCTGTGAAATACCTCTTTGTGTCTTTTCCCCATTTTTACTTGGGGTTGTTTGTGCTTTTTTCTTTAATACTAAATCTTTGTGGTTGGTATTATGAATATTTTGTTCCAGTTTTTACCCTGAGTTTTCACTTTTAAGTTTTTATTTTAATTCCAGTTAGTTAACATACAGTGTCATATTAGTTTTGGGTGTACAATTTAGTGATTCAACAATTCCATGCATCACCCGGTGCTCCTCACGACAGGCACATTCCTTAATCCCCATCACCTGTTTCACCCCTCCCCCACCAACCTCCCCTCTGACCACCATCAGTTTGTTCTCTATAGTTAAGAGTCTGTTTCTTGGTTTGTCACCCTTTCTCTTTTTTCCCTCTGCTCATTTGTTTTGTTTCTTAAATTCCACATATGAGTGAAATCATATGGTGTTTGTCTTTCTCTGACTTATTTCGCTTAGCATTAATACCCTCTAGCTCCATCCACATCATTGCAAATGGAGTGTTCACTTTTTAAAGGTATCTCTTGGTGAATAAGAGTTCTTGATTTTAATATAGTTAAATTTACCTTTTCATCATCAATTTTATGTGTGTGCCTAAGAAAATCTTTAGTTACCAGAAGGTATAAGAGATAGCTACCATATTATCCACTATGAATTTTAAGATTTGTTTTTGACATTTCATTTTTTAATCTATCTGGGGTTATTTTCCAGATGTGGTTTGAAGGAGACAGCCAAGTTCTTTTTTCACACAGGGATATCTATTTTTTCCAGCTCCCTTTATTGATCACTCTCCTCTCTTCGCTGACCTTATCATCTGTCACGGACCAAAATTCTTTACGTACACGAGCCTTTTTCTGGGATCTCATTCATGGTCCTTGACCAGTTTTTCTGCCTGGCTTTACAGAAGTCCAAATGTCCCATAAGGTGTCCCCCCTCACTTCCTTTACAGCAACATCTGGCTACGTTGGCCCTTTACTCTTTCAAATGAGTTCAGAATCATCTTTTCAGATTCTGTTAAAGAGAGAACATAATGGGAGTTTGGTAGGAATTACCCTGAATACATTATCATGTTACAATATTAAATTATGTTATCCACGAATATATCTCTCCATTTACTTAGGTCTTCTTTAATATCTCTTGATAAAATTTGATACTTACCCTCTTGGAGGTCTTGCATCTATTGCTAGATTTATTCTCAGGAAATTGATTCTCTCTGATACTCTCTTAGGAACAGTGACCCTTTAATTATGTTTCCTAGTTCTTTGGTGCATATATATTTTATATCTTCACCAAATTTTATTATTTCTAAGAATTTGCAGATTTTTGAAATTTTCTGTGTAAACAGTTGTAGCTTGTGTGGATGATTCCAGTTTTACTTCCTTCATAATGTTATTTTAGGGGGGACCTGGCTTGATGCAAACAAAGCAAATGATGCAAGAGGTGGCAGCTAGTAAGTGTTCAATAAATGCCTGTGCTTACTGACATGATTGTTTGCCATTATCATTCTTAATTAATGGAAGAATTTTAGAAATTGTCTTAACCAATTCCCTCATGTTAAAGAAGGAGAATCGCAGAAGAGTTTAACGCTTCACCTGGGATCCCACAGCTGTTCAGTGCCAGGACTGGCCAGGAAAACCCACGTCTCTGGGCTGCAGAAGCAAGTGTCAAGTGTCCTTTCTCTTGATCCCCAGTCACACATCAGTGTGTGCTTCTGTCTGGCATGAACTTCTGCTAATGGGAGCGTTTCCATGAGTGGGGCTTCTGCACATCCATGACAAGCATTTATTAAATCAGCAGCATGAATTAAGCTCCTTCTGTGTGTGCTGGGCCTCCCACATGGTGCACACTTGTAGCAGAGGAAAAATGTACATGCTGCAACTCAGAGTACAGAAAATGGTAATTTATTTCATTTTTTAAAATTATCTATACCGATCTTCCCATTTTCTGCTGGACTCAGGGGATAGAGGTGAACTTTAAACCTGCCCACTGAAAGCAACTTGGACTCTTTGGTTTAACTCACTTTCTTTGGGTATATATCCCATTAAATCAAAATTCATATTTCCTTCTCAAAAGTTACCTCTTCCACAGTCTCTGTCCCAGGTTGGCAGCCAGAGGAGGGAGAAGCTTATGGATTCTCATGGTGTGAGGTGGGGCCCCCAGACTCTTCCAGTCTTGGGACATAGCAGGTGTTGGTTGGGCTGGGGCTGGCCTGGTCCAGTCTTCGAGCATCTGGGCACCACTGGTGCTGGCCAGCCCTCCAAGTCCTTTGGGGTTCCCATGGCTCAGATCTCTCTGACCTTGTAGATTCTCTCAATCTCAGCCTTGTCTGGCGTCTGTCCCCAGACCCTTTAATAGTGGCTTCAGGGAAGGCCAACTCAGCTACACTTGTTTCCCCTCTGAGGGCACATAAACACTGGGGCCTTTTTCAGGCCACTTGAAAGCGAGGGAACACCAAGCTGGTTTACCTAGACGCCCCCTGCTACCTACGCCTCTGAGGTGTGGACATGGAGCAGCCTGCAAGATAGGATCTTCTCAGACGCTAGCTCAACTTCTACTTCTCTCCTACCTTGTTCTCTTGTCTGTCCTTCCACAGGCTGGGTATTTCTACTTCCCGCCTCACAGAGGGTGCACCGGGACCAGGATGCACCTCCACTTCCCCTTGCATCTCTCTGCTGGATAGGGGCACCTACTTCCCCTGCCTGCTGGATGAGGCATCCCTAACAAAGTCCGCCATCTTCTGTTCATTCAGGCTTGTAGCACACTCCATGGTCAAGTTGGCCAGGCTCAACTCTTGAAAGACCAAGGGAGCTTTCTGAAATCTAGAATAATGTTTGTCCTTTCTCAACAAGACCTATTTCCTTATAACCTCTAAAAGTGTCCGTTTTGACATGCAAATCTATTCCAAGTATCATCCCAATTAGTCATGGTAATGTTTGGCTTTGGAGTAATAAGTAAGACTGCAGTCGAGTAGAATAAGCCTCTTGGTGTGTACAGGTGACTGTCTTTGTGGAGGCGGGATCCTGTTCTCCCCTTCCTTAGCCCATTTCTGAACTAATGAAAATCCGATCTGTCCGTCCTCCGTGGCTTGTCTCTGCTTAGTCACTGCCCAGGATGCTGTGTCCAAACACACCTCAAAGAATGGCCTCTGACTTCCACCCTGCAAATCCCTGTGCATCATCCACTTGGTCTCCGTTTAGCCTTTACTGAGGACTTACGATGGGTACAGCTCTGTGAGAACCCAGAGAGAGTTAGACAGAAGAGCTGCCTTCCGGTTGCTAGAGGGGGTAAATAAAACAGGCGTGCCAAGGAACTTGTAGCAGCTATGTTTGAGTGGCAAAATCCAATAGAACCAGGAAGAACAGGTCCAAAGAATAAAGGAAAAGCAAGACGATTGCAGACTAGTTTTCTTGGCTCCTTCATAGAAGAGCAACATTTACCCCTGATAAAGGCCATTGTGCTTTGAGTATAGGACATAGCTGAGACTTGGTCTTTGTAGACCACTGTCCCACCAGGGCTGGGTACCCAGCTCTGACCGCGTGACCGCTGTCCGTAACAGCAGGCTGCAGTTCCGTTCCCAGTGATGCACCCTCTCGTGCGCATTCCAGAAGGCAGGTGACTCGGAGGGAACCACTCAAGCCAGTGGATGTGGCAGGCCTGCTTTCCATGGCCAACAAAGGTTAAGTAGATGAAATCGGACCCCGTAGGAGCTCTTTGTGAGTTGGTCTGCTGTGAAAGGTGAAGTGGGGCTTCCTCTGGGTGGATGCTAAAAGACACACAATTCAATTTTCTTTGGCCTTGGGGAGCATCTGTCCAGGCAGCGTTCTCTGCTGCCCACCTGAGATTTCAGTTGAGAGTAGGATTTCCCAAATCACATGGGAAGGTGACGTTGTTTTCCCGAGGCCCGCAGGGCCTTGGCCTGATGCTGAGTGTGAGCTCATGTGTGTGCATGCTGTGTGTTCAGGTGCGTGCATGTGTATGTGTACACACGTGCCATGTTCACGCACACGCATGAGGCTCTTTTTGCACGCCTCTTACGTATACACCCCTTATTGGCCCTGGTGGCTTGGAGCACACCTCACTCCTGAGATGGTGGTGACTGTTTCTGCTGCTGTTTCAGCTGATACTTTTAGCTTAATTCCTCCAGGGTTCTTCAGTGTGTGTTAGAGGTATCTCAAAAACCATGTCACCAAAGAATTCTGAATTGTTCATCAGTGGACCACAAAAGGGTGTCGTGGACGTGGGCAAAGGTGAGGAAACACAGAAATGTTTACTGAGGAGGTCGGTTTTGAAGGAAGGATCGCCCATTCTGAAACCCATCTTAACCATTTCTATGTCCACACACGTGTATTGTATTTTTAGAAATTTTTATTTAAAAATACTTGCTGGGTTGTATCAATGGAATTGACAGCATCCTACTACTTTATCTTCACAATTAATGCCTTTTTATTAAAACTTAGGTTCTTAATGTGGCCAAAGGAAAAAACATCCTAAGGAGACAATTACTTTTTTGTAAACCATGATGCCCTTTTTCTTAGACTTTGGTGAGTCTGTGAGAGCTTGTGTCTGGTAACTAGGGAGGATGTTCAGCAGCCACAGGAACCAAGCACAAGAATGGCGTCAATCAGAAAGTGAGCAGTGTGGATTTATTAATATAAACCCCAGGATGCCAAGTGGCTTTTGCTACTGTATATGAATCAGAGAGGAAAGATTTGTCTCATCTTCTGAGAAAATAAATAAATAGGCAAATAAAGGATGGCCGGCCTTCAAGTCATTTGTGCTGATAAGAATAGCTGACATTTTTGATCACTTAACGGCCATTGTTCTAAGGGCCGTGCCCATATTCACTCATATCTTCTTAAAAAACCCCATACGGTCAATGGTTATATTATTTTCACTCCCATTTGACAGATAAAGCCACGAATGGTACACCAGCCTGCCCGGAGTTACTGAACTAATAAGCAGCTGAGCTGGGACTCCCACCCAGCAATGTGGCTTCCCGCCTGGCTGCTAACCCCCCTCTTCTTCTTGGCAGGTGCCTTCACGGAGGAATTCAAGAGGTGGGTGGATGTGATGTAATATTTTGTACTGGGCCTCTTTCCATCCATTTTTCCTGGAGTCAGCCAAGATTGGAGCTGGAGGAAAATTCCCTAGCTCTCTAAGAGTAGGGGTGTTTCTGGTGGCTTCTTCAGCCAGCTCAGGCTTCATCAGGGTGGGCATGCACCCCTACCCACACCCCAGCCTTGGTCCACTCTGCCCCAGGAGACTGGGTGGGGCTGTGGTAGCAGTGGGACTTGGGCAGGTGGGTCACGGGAGGTGGGGTGCTTAATCCTTTATGTTCTGGGACTCTTGACGTGGCTGTTTTCACTGCTCTTCACCTCCTTTGAGTTTGATTGGCAAGTCTTGTGTTTCTAATCGATCTCCTTTGGAGACTGTCTTGGGTCTGTGATCTGGAGAGGTGTGGACAGAGCTGCAGAGTGTGCAGTGGCACCCAGGAAGTGGAAACCAGAACGGAGCTCCTTGCCGTTGGGGACCCCCTCACCCCACTTCCAGGAATAGGCCAGCTCTAGCCTTGGGATGTGATTTCCAAGGAAAGGGAAAGCTGATGCTTGATTCTGTGCAGAGACGCCTCACATGGAGAACACTTCCTTATACTAATACTTTTTTATGTTTTAGTCAGAGAAGTTCAAATTCATTCTTCTTCCCTACACGTATCCCCCACATCTGCTAACCCCGCTGGGCCGCCCCTCGAGGCCCATTCCCACAGCACTCCCTGGAGAGCCCTCCCTCTGCTCCCGAGGCTGAGATGTAGGCACCAGGCTCATGGAACAGAGACCACATGCCACCGCCATCCAGGTCAGTCCCCACACTTGTCCCTGCCCGCATCTCCTCCCCTGGTAGAGAAGGGGTGCAGCTAAAGGCTGAGTCCTTCCACAAGGGCAGTGCAGGCAAATAACTCGCAAGTAAGTTGGCTACAGATCTGCTTTCTAGAGGGGTCCTCTCACTGGAATGCTGGGCGGCACAGACTCCAGATATTCTTGAGGGGAAAGTGTAGTGTGGGAGAAACAAAGTAACCTTAAGGGAATAGCTTTGCTTCACAGCTGGGCACCAGGCCCTGTCCTAGGTGCTGGGATGCAGCAGAGGGAGGTGTGTGGTCCGCACTCACCAGACGCGTCCCACGAGGGAGCCTTGGTCTTAGCTGTGCCGGATCCACACCACGTCCACAAGTGGTGACCACAAAAGCAAGGTGTTCCCAGTGCTGCAGAGGAAGAATGGTTTGTAATCATCACCAGCGATTTAAGAAGAGAACTCACTTGGCTGCCGTCTCTCAGTGACAAAACCAGTTTCGTGCCCTCCTCTCAGAGCCCCGTTGCACCTGCCCCTCCACCCCCCAGCCCACAGGTGAGCAAGGACACAAGAGCTGATGAGCGGGGAAGGCTCCACTCGGGCCTGGACGTGGCCATCTATGAAGCAGGTCAGCTGGCCTTTGAGCAGCTGCAGATTTTTTAAATGAAAGGAAACAAAGGATTTTTAGGGTAGTGAAATTATTCTGCATAATGGATATTGTCATGACATATTTGTCAAAACCTCTAGAATGTACAGTACAAGGAGTGAGCCCTAATGTAAACGACTAATCATGATGTACCAATGCTGGCGCATCAGTTGTAACAAATGCGCCACAGTAATGGGAGATGTTAGTAATCTGGGATATTGTGGAGATGGGGCAGTGTATGGGAGCTCTTTGTACTTCGACTCAATTTTTCTATAAACCTAAAACTATTCAAAAAAATAAACCTGTTAATAAAAAAAAACCATTTAAAGTGAAAAAAAAATTAGTTATAAAAAAGAGGAAAGAGGAATGATGCAGGGCATCTTTGGTTCCCTAAGGAGTGCTCATGTGGCTTAAACACAGGCTAGGTCTCATCAGGGAGCCTGCCCTGGAGGGTGATGCACCTATGAACTCTGACAGCACTTGACATTGGGGTGGGGTCCGGTGACAACACACTGGGGTGATGATAGATTCTCTCTGGCCTGTGGCAGCCAACAGGATTCGAATCCCAACATTGGTTTGGGTGGAAATGGGACCTGCCAGAGGGAAATGTATTACCTTGATCAGGAGAGGTCCTTTCCAGGCCAGACTGGCCCCTGCCACGCTCTGCATGAGGGTGCCCAGTGGAGGTACTCTAGCCACCTATGCTCCCTAGTACGGACCTCTGCTCCCAGAGGCAGGGGCGCTGTGTTCCTATTTCGCACAAAGACGCCCTGTGGGCTAGCATAGCCTGAGCAAGGCAAGCAGAAAACCTGAAATGATCAGTTCTGGAGTGCTCACTGGACCACCCCCAAAGTCAGGAGAGAGACTCTTAGCTTATAAAACTTTCTGGAAATCAAAAGGAAAGATCTTTTGTCTTGTAGAATAAAAATAGCATTTTATTCATCCAGAAAGATTTATTGAGCACCTACCCAGAACAAAGCACTGTGTAAGTAACTATTTAATGAAGAGTTGGCAGGGATGGGCTTTATTTGTTAGGCCCATAAAGTCTGGCCCTGATTGTGAGCATTTGGCCAGCTGGTTTCTAATAGGTGTTGTTCACTTCAAATGGCCATTGAGTGACTTGTAGGAGGCGGGCCTCGTGCTGAGGGGTGAAAATAGGTGCTGGCTCCAGACTTGGAGAGCTCCCAGAGTGGGGGGAGAGACAGCCCTCGGCACACTTGTTGATACTATTCCTATCTGGGGAGGAGGCCGGGTGGTACTTGGCAGGACGAGGAAGGACACAGACAGGTGGTGGGGAGATGGTTGCACTGTCAGCTCACGGAGGTGAAAAGGGTGTGCAGACCCACATCTCTCAAACATCACATCATATCCTCATGATGCTGGCTTTCTCCATACTGGCATGCTGCCCCCTTGTTTGCGGTCTTCATGGTGACTCAGTCATTGTGCTTAAACACCTCTAAAGTGACACTCTACATTGCGATCAGATATGAAAAACCAGAATTACTTGCCATTAAGAGACAATATTAGATTGAAGCATATGAGCAACCTTATATTGATGGAAAAAGACCATGCTGAAACAAAGCAATGTTCTTGATTTTCTTACCCATGGAAGGCTGAGTCTCAGGCTTGTTCTCTCTGTGGAAAAGGAAGTTCAGCAAGAACTTGGGCCATTTAAAGCAGCCACTCTTTCTCCTTGATGAGGGAAGAGGGAGTCAGAGGAACTGAACAGGACAGCAGGTTTCCCTCCAAGACACAGGGCCCAGTAACAACTAGATCTTCTAGAAGGAAGGATGCCCATGGGTGAAATCTTATGTGTGTATTGCCCATTCATTCATTACTGCATTCCAAGAATGTCCTTAGAGCATCTAGCATGTGCAAAAGATCAGGGTAGTTCAGTGGGGAGAGCAAATCAATGTGATATGACCCTTACCCTCCAGGGACTCCAGTAGGGGAGATAACTCTGCCCTCGCTGTGGTCTAACATGCGTGGAGTAGGGGCCCTCTCAACTTGGGCGAGCACACACTGAGTGTGAGGGATACTGGCAAGGAAGAGCCTCCTTCTGTCGGGTTAAGCAAGCTGGGCAGGCTGCTCGCAAAGGGTCCTTGGGGTTGAGTCCAGGGTACTAACTGGGATTCTAGCAGAGGCTTCGAAAGAGAAAGGGAAGCGAAGAATTCAGAGAAAGCCGTGTTGCTCAATTAGATTTTAAGGCCACAGGGATATGGGGCTTCCAGAAGGTATAAAGGGAGTTTGGGTCAGATTCTGGACTGCACCAAATGCCACCAAGGAGCTTGGGGTTTCGGTAGGCAAAGGGGAATCACCAAAAGTGTTTGAGTAGAAGGTGAAATGGAGCTGATCTTTTAGGAAATTATTGGTGGTTATGTAGAAGGTGAGCTGGAGCCAGAAGACTGACTCAGGAGGCAGAATGAAGCAGACAGGGCCGGAGGGTGAGATCCTGGTGCTCCATGTGCACGGGGAGAGCACCCAAAATGTTGCAATGGGGTTGCAACATCTAGCACATGCGCCTTATATAACACATGTGCTTGTGTGTATTTCATTTATACTTTTGGGGTGAACACACAGAACTTAGTGAACTTTCTTCACATTTGTGAAAACTCAACATATTGACATTTGAAATTCCAAATGACAGTACAGTTATGCTTTGCTGAGCACTGACCAGGTCCCAGGTAGTGTTCTCAGCCCTTCTAATGTGTTAATTTTTTAAAAGATCTTATTTATTTATTTGAGAGAGAGCGCAAGTGAGGCAGGGGGCTGCAGAGGGACAGACGGAGAAGGAGAGGCAGATTCCCCGCGGAGCAGGGAGCCTGATGTGGAGCTCGAGCCCAGGACCCTGGGATCGTGACCTGAGCCAAAGGCAGACGCTTAACCAACTCAGCCACCCAGGCACCCCCTAAATGTGTTCATCATTTAATCCTTAACAATAATCCGATGGAGTAGACACTGTTGTTATTATTACCGTTCTATAGATGGAGAAACTGCTACACGTTGAGTAACTTGGCTGAGGTTACACAGATAACCCCAGAAGTTCTCTAAGATAACTTGCAACAGACCTCCTTTAAATAAAATTCCACCCAGGCATTCAAAATGTAGTGCTTTGCGCATAGTGGATCTCACAGTGTTTTCGGGAGGGAGCAGGGTGCACAGTGACTAAGCACTCAACAGGTGGGGTACCACGCTAATGAGACTTTTTCTGCATGGCCCCTGGCCAAGTTCACTTTCACATCAGCCAGTCATTAACCTTCCTTCCTTGCTTTGCATTCAGCCACCTTGTTTTCAGTTACACTGACCCCACAGACATTCTCTCTGGCTTTTGGCAGTTTCCTGTCTACCTACCCAGCTATTATAATTGGAACAAACAAACATTTAAACTGACTCCCATCCCCATCCCAGGGAGATGCCATCAGCTTCTTTCGAGAGAGTTCGAATCTTTAGGACTATTTCATTTTTAGAGGTCTTAATTTAGCTAATAGATCCCTCTCAGCTGTGCTCATTCATTTTAGGGAACTGCCTTTTGAATATGGAAAGGATTCAGTAGGGGATGCAAAGGTCTCTCTCACAGAGAGCCCATGCAGGTCTGCATAATTGGTGGGAGTTCAGGTCCGTTCTACTCACATTTAGGGCATCTACTGTGTCCGGACCCGGCCAGTCCTGCCCTTGAGGAAGGAGGGACGGTCTAAGTGGGCATGGGGCAAAGATAGGTGGGCTCTTTCTGGGTCTCTCTGTAGCACTATGTGTTTTTCCCATTCAAGAATTTGAAAAGACTTTGTAGATTGTCAATAATCAAGCTTTGTGATGGTTTCTTTAAAGGGCATTTTCGAAGGTAGAGGCCAGGCTGCTTCATGTAGCAGTGTCCTGGGGCCCGTTAGACCAAAGCTCAGTGAACAGCGGTTCGGGTGGTGCAGGCGAAGTCACAGGATCTCAGGAGTGTGTCTGCTGAATGTGAGGCCTTGTGCTGTGTGCCCCATCACCCAGAATCCCTGAGAAGAAAGCAGAGCTGAGAGGAGAAGGGAGGAGAGAATAGCACAGAGGAGCAGGAAAGGGGAAAAGAGACAGTGTAACACTGTGGTTTCTTTTTTGCAAGACAAAAACCATGTGATGTAGATTTAGGCAAACACATACATTATTTTTTAAGTAGGATCCATGCCCAACGTGGGGCTCGAACTCTTGACCCTGAGATCAAGAGTCACATGCTCTATCAACTGCACCAGCCAGGCACCTCTAGGCAAACAAATTTAAAGAGTTGAAGGGAACTGAGTCTCAAACTTGATAATTATCCCTGAGAAAGACTTTCGTTATCTCTTATAATACTGAATTTTCAACTTTGTGTTATAGAAAATCTCAAACATATACAAAATGGAGTATTATAATGAACCCCCATATATCCATTACCTGCCTTCAACAGTTATCAACTTCGAGTCCATTTTGTTTTATCTAAAACCCCATCCAGCCACCCTCTGGATTTTTTAAAGCAAATCCCAAATATTGTATCATTTTATCTGTATTTTATCTGCATCTCTAAAATATAAGAACTCTTGTTTTTCTTTTTAAAAAAAAGATTTTATTCATTTATTTGACAGAGAGAGACACAGCGAGAGAGGGAACACAAGCAGGGGGAGTGGGAGAGGGAGAAGCAGGCCTCCCATGGAGCAGGGAGCCTGATGAGGGGCTCCATCCCAGGACCCTGGGACCATGACCTGAGCCGAAGGCAGACCTTAACGACTGAGCCACCCAGGCGCTCCTGAGCTCTTGTTTTTCTTAAACATAACCATGATGATTAGAATTTTAAGGAATGATTTTGAGAAAAATTCAGGAAGTTTAAAAAAGAAATTTCCAGCACGCACACCCTTCTTATTACTTTTGGTTTTTAATGACTGTCATTAAGCCTGCTTTGCAGTCTAACTCTGATCCTTCCAGAAGCTGCTCCTGGATGAATTAAGAGGTGCTGTGTGAGAGTGAGCCACTTGGATGTCAAGCCTGTGGATTCCGGAAGGAGTTGATCCAGAGTTCTGGGCATGTCTTGCCCTCTTTCTAGATTTTTGTCCATCGGACCGTCTTATGTATGAACCGTGTCTATTCACGACCGCAGCTCTGAAAAGAGCCACTGTCAGATGGCAGCAAGCTGAAGGGCAAGTGTCTGCCAACAGCATCTCTTTGAAAGGGAGAGAAGGAGCTGCCCAAAGAGGAGATGCGTCTGACATCCACGTAGTGTTAGTGGACTGGTTCCCAAGCAGGAGTTGGCTGTCTACAGAAAAGCCTTGTGTTGGTGATACGAGTCACAAATACACTCTGACTTGGTTCATGTGTAACAGAAAGTCGAAAGCTTCTTGTCTTCATCCTCAAGCTTAACAGTTCGGTTTCTCATGGGCAGTCAGTTCTAGGATGATATTACATGACTCTATAAGAGTCCTGGGGGATGTTGTAAAAGCTGTCTTTCTGTGGGTCCCTGAATTTGAGGTGGTGGGTGTGGAAGGTGATGCACCAGGGAGTTGGCTCTTAGCTTACTGGGTCAGATATTTCTGAGAACCTTCTTCACCAAGGTTTACAGTTCAGTTTCAGAGGTGAATGAACTGTTTCAGATGATCAATAGGATACGCTCTCTCTTATGTCCCAGAGAATAATCTTTCCTTCTGCAGTTACCTTGAAGCTGAAGCTTGCAGCGAGCATAGGAGCCAATCCATTGTATCATAATCAATGACATGAATATTTTGCTCAAGTTCAGATGTCTAACAAGAGTCATTTTCTTTCCGAGGGCGTGTTATCAGTCTCATGAATATATGCTCTGCACTTCATTAGCATTCTTCTAGCAAAACACCATTCTGAGTCATTTCTGAAATATCTGCCCTCGCCTGCAAGTTGTTTCTCAGTTTTTACAAAAATTGCCTTTTCTACTTACTGGCAGAAAAGTTTAATACCACACAAGCCTAAAATGGGTATGCTGAGAAAAACACAAGCACACCTATGGAGTTGTGACCACAACAGAGCCTCGTGCTCTGGCCCCCAATCTCTACCGATGGAGGCTAATCCATCTCCGGGCACAGCCTTGCAAGGGAAGGCTGAGTGGGAAGGGAAGTTCCGTACTGTGGATATTCACCACTGTGGCTTTCCTAGAGTCTGAGCCAGGATGAGGTTTCGAGAGCTTGTCAGAGAACGTCAAGTGAAAAGGAAAATTGGCACCGATATGTAAAGAGCTGCTTTATGAATCACAATCAGGGAGTGTTTGAGTCCCGGGCCCTCTGGCCCAGCCTGGCCCCCTGTTCGCTTTCTCTAGAATGAACAAGAAAATACATCCTCCATCATATTAGCTATTAATGTGTTTCTTTCAACTCAGGTAATACATGTCTCTCACTCTATCTGATTGTTGTAGAACTTGTCCCATTGGCCCCTTGGAAGCCGACCAAAGCAGAGTCCCACTCTGCAGTGAGGACCCTACTGGGTCTCTGTCCAAAGTGATCCCATTTGTTTTAAGAGCTCGCTTTTGCAGGACACTCAGGAACAGGCACTGTTCCAAAGCTCTGCTCCATCCCAGTTCCATGGGGGTGTAGACACTCCATCCCCTTCAAGGACCACCTGCTCTCTGGAGTGCATGTGTTTGAGATGAAGGGTTTACTCTTTCTTGCAAGTAGATCTTTGACAGTGCCTATCCACAAGAGACCCCCAAGAGCTTCCGGAAGCTTCTGATTCATGGAAGCCACCTGAATGGGCCTCGGTATGTGCACGGAGTTGTTTTCAGTGGCTCTGTCCTTGGCTGCACACATCCCTGGTGGGAGGCTCTGTCTCTTGGGGCCCGGACCAGAGGCAGGTTCTGAAGACTGTTACTGAATTACCTTCAATCCCTTGCAGTGCAAGAGAGTTGTTCTTGCTTCCTCTCGAACCATGGTGAGAAACTGGATGGGGCTGCTTGGAAGTGTCACTGGTTGGCCCTCCTGGTTCCTGTGTGAATGACAGGCTCACATCTCTGAGAGCTCAGAGGGAAGCACCGAGGCTAGCGGAGGTGAGCCCTGAGTTCACATCCCTGCTGTTGGTGAGACCAAGAGGGAACTGGAAATAGGATGCCACCTTCAGAAGAGGCACAGGTGCTCCAGAGACAAGCTCAGATAAGGAAGAAGCAGACTTGACTTGAGCCCCTTCACCCTCATGGTCACCCCTTAGGCGAGGGGGCCCCTGACCAGAGTGAAACCTCTGTCCGTCTGGCTACCTGCCACTCACAGACACACTTGCAGGGGAGAGGGCTTGGGTTCCTCTTGGACACAGGAATCGGTGCCAGGGTGAAGGTTCCAGCCCAAAGCAAACAGTACTGCAAGAGAGAGAGTGGGGCCAGAGGAGCTCCAGGACCGGGAAGGGCAGGTTGGCTGGAGGTACAGGAGGCTGGAGTTGGACTGTCTCCGAGTGTTTTCACATGCAATCCTCTGTTCAGTGAAGTGACTGGCTTCTGGCTCTCCACCCCCAGACATGGGCCTCCCAGTACAAAGCAAGGACTGCCCCAGGACTGATGGTACCGGTCCTGGTTGTGGATGCTGGGATTCACAGCCCCGAAAGGATAAAGAAGAAAATTCCATAGTCAACTCATTTCAACCAGTTTTTTTTTTTCTTTTTACATTTACTATAGCAAAGTTATCCAAAATGCTGTGGGGAATACAACATGATAAATTATACCTCCCATCCCTACCCTGCACTCCCCCACCCCCGAACATGGAAATCCAGTAGGAAAGACAAGCCTGGAAGCCAACTCTAACCAAGGCCAAATCAGATGCAGACCCTCCTGGACTTTCATATATGCCTTTAAAAAATATATATATTTTATATATATAAAACCCTTGAAGGACTTTGGCCATTAATATCCTGGGGCATTTAATAGGGACTAAATTTGTTCTTTCATGAAGTGGCCGGGGAACCTTTCATGACAATGCTGCCCCCAGGCCATCAGAGTCCAGGGAAGGAGGCAGGAATAAATAGGATCCATAAAATACAGAGTAGAGACAATGGAAAGGACCAAGGATAAAAACAAAGCAGGGAAGGAGTGAGGAAGTTAAATCTGGGGAATGGTATACTTTTAAAAAGAAGGCCTCACCCAGGACAGGGTGACTTTTGAGTAAAACCTGAAGGAAGTAGGAAAATAGCATATTCCGATTACCAGGAAGAAGAGAAATCCAGGCAGAGAGAGCAGCATGGGCAAAGGTCCTGAGGCCAGTGCCAACAGTGTGGTAGCTGATGTGTCTGAGTCTGGGTGGATCTAAGGGGAGCCAAGGAACACTCTAAGGGGAGCCAGGGAGCACTCACAACAGATGCTCATGCAGAATAGCTGGAAAATGAGCCATTCCTGAAAAGCATGGTGTGAACTTAACTCAGAGATGACCCGCAGCCCAAATGACCAATCTGTCAAAGTGGAAAACCAACGAAATTTGTTTAGCAATGAAACGACTGAAATGATTTCTCTTTCTCTGGTGTCCTTGCTCACTACTTATTCCCAGCTACTGCTCAGTAAGGGTTTGTTAAATGGATGTTTCAGGAGGCATGTGGGCGTCTTCAGCGTGGCCCTTGTTGGTGAGCATCCTAAGCATTAGATTAGTGCCTGCTCAGGGCCTGCACTGCTGAGGGCCACCCTTGGGGACCATGAGCTAGTTACCTGGTGGGGGGTGGGTGGGGGAGGTTCGGAGAGGACCCAAACACGGGGACAGCAGGGAGGCGTCACTAGTACCTTGCAGATTCAACCAAACCATCTTCAGTTACTGAGTATTTCCAAAGCACTTGAAAAATAATTATTCGGTCCTGTATCTCCTGTGCACACTCAGTACCATGGAGCCTCAGTTTACAAACTTTCCAGGCAAACTGCTGCTCTCTCTCTCGTCAACATGTTAGAGAGAGGCCTTGATTCCCCTTGCTGCCAAAAGTGCCCTTGCTTTCAAGTTCAAACCAAAAAGAAGAAGTGTGGTTGTTCTTCAAGCTGATCCGTGCAGAGTAACCGCAAATGCCAGCCCGGGCGATGGTTTCTAATTGAATGTGACTTTCTTTGTTAACGCCTGTCCTTGCCCCCAGCAGCAAACTGACAAGCAGGACTTGCCTTTGTGAGCTGAAATGATATAGCTGATAACCAACAGCTTGTATTAATTTTTCCTGATAATCTCACAGCACTTTTAATGAGATCAGTGGCAAACGCTCTGTTTCTGGGGCAAATTAATTTGTCCTTGCAAAACAGACTGTCAGCAATTTTTATTTCCTTTGTGTCTGACATCGAACGGGTTGTGTTTTCAATGGCAATTGATACCACCTAGTATTTCGGCCCGCACTGCAGGAAGGACAAGATTTTGCCAAGAGCAATAAAATCAGCATAACCACAATTAAATGTCAGATGATGGAAATTTGGAAAATGGTCCGCTGGTGTTTTCTCCCTTCACTGTCCGTGTCGGAGTAGGTGGTGACTTCACAAGGGCCAGAGAGGTGAGCAAGGGGGCCAGTCAGTCACTCAGCCTCCCGGCAGCCTGGTTGTGAGAAGCAACGTGGCTGCTGTTCTTCGGGGGCTTCCTCCCTTGTGTCCTGTGTGGTGGTCACCTGCACTTACGCCCTTCATATTGCTGAGGCCGGGAAGGTGGAAACCACTATTGTGCCCGCCTCTTCCATTTTCTCATTTCCAAGCTATTATTGCCCCCCCCCCAAATCAAATCAAATCAAATTTTCGGTCAGAACTGGAAGGGTTTTGGCCACACCTTCGGTCACTATTTCCACATTCTTTGCAGAGGATAGAGTTTTGAAGGGGACAGGTCGTGGAGTAACATTGAGATTTATCCACCTCTTTCTCAAGCTGGCCAGAAACCAGCTGGGGTGCTGAATTCACAGATGCAGTTTTAAAATCTTAACACTCCTGGAATTTTAACGGGGGCGTGTTCTGCTGTGAAGGGTCCCATCCCAGAAGGGGAAGACATGCTGATATCTTCTTTGATGAGCAGTGGGGTTCTGAAGGTTCTGAAAGACCTGCGGGGCCAAGTGGGGTCTTTCCACAGACAACAATGTAAAGAGCAGGTGCATTTGGCAGACCTCACTCCATCCTCTCTTTAATTTCAAGAAACCAGTCAAAGATAAGAGAGGCTGCTCCCAGAGCTCCTCTGTCCTGTTTAGGGGTTGACCCTGCTGGTATGGCTGGCGGTGGAGTAGGCCACACCTGCTCAAAACCAGCAACAGACGGTGATAGCAGGTGTCCACAACACCACCTAAGAGAGGCCATGGACCAACCCTCCTCCCTTCTAACTTAGGATTGACAGCTTGGAACGACCAGTGGGTGACAGATGCCCAGAAGGTGAGCATCTGCCTGGAGCTGAGGTCAGAGTCTTATTGTTTGTAACTTGAAGTTAAAAGAAGCAAGTCATCCTAGTAAATTATTATGAGGCAGAATGGCTTAGAACCCACTATAAGTAAACAGAAGCATATTTTCAACACGGGCCCGGACCCTAGAGCCCTATAGTGCTTTGTAGCCCCCACATGGGCACGACCCTGGCAGCCGGCTGATGTGCCTATGCACTTAATAAAGTCATGAGTAATTTTGGCTCTGAAAAAAGTTTTCCAGTTCAAAAATCATGTTCAAGACCAATGCGTGGGACAGTGTTTTGGGTCATGAGTCTTACCCAGGAGCTCGGTTAAAGCAATACAGGGGGAAGTATGGGTCCTCTCAGATGTCTGCAGGCCATGTGGATGTATAATTAAGTTAGTCTTTTTATCTGGGCAGGAATATAGACAAACTACAAGTGTTCAGAGGATCCTGACAGCTCTGTTTCAAGCAAGCCAGAATTCAGATGCAGCCAGAAGCAGTGTTTTGTTCGTGGGCACTTGCCTCTCAGCCGGCCCCAGTTTTTATAATATGGAAACCCTCATACCCTTCGCCTGACCCTTTCGCTCAGGCGGTGTGTTTTCTGTTTTAATGTGAGCCTGCCAGGACCACTGATGATAACATTTACAGCTTGCAATAAAAATGGATTCGGGGTGCTATTAATAGAACAGCATATCATCTTGTTGTTTTTCTTTTTTACCTAAGACGATCAGGTTACTTCACAATTTCATTTACCTTCATCTTCAGAAGAATGATAAATAAACTGCTGCCCCTGCTCAGCGGCTTGGCCCCCTGAAAAACCCAGTATCTGAAGTTGGTTCCCAGTGGGAGAAATGGTGCTTTACCACATTTACCTAAATCAGTCTCTGATGTTCTGGTTCTGACTCAGGATGCCACACTGTACATGTAGCAGCTACAGCGTAAATGCCAGGGTCTCTCATCCCACGTGAACGCTGAACTTCTCTTCTGGGGCACGTGGAGTCACAGGCTCTGAAAGATGCCGCTTTGAAATAATGACCGTGCTCAGAGGCAGATAGTAGAGCTGGAGATTGCACAAGAACACCATCATTTAACCAATCCCCCAGTGTCTTCATTTGCTGCTCAGGTCGGGTTCTTTTTGGAGTGTCCCCAGCTTCACCGAAGCAAATCGTAGGCATTCACAGGCACATCAATATAAATGCCTTTAATATAATACATACTAATAAATATGTGCAAATAAATATAATGCATATAACATAGCTAACAAGTATACATGTTTTATATACATATATTTATTGTGCATGTAGATTTATAATATAAATGTCAGGAATATGTTGTCGAATGAATGAAGGACTCCTTCCTTAAAACAAATCTAAGTGTCTTACGTCACTGCCATGATATGAGACCCTCATTCATCTCCTGTGAGCATTCCCTCTCTATGTATGTCATCAATACTTATGGCAAATTGATTTCTATTTCACCTCATAAAATGGAAAAACTGTTTTCTCATATTGTGGCTATCCTAAATTTAAAATAGGACAATACTGACATTAAAAAAAGAAAATAATATTATAATTTTAGGGCTGACAATTTTTTTCCACCCAGAAAATTAGTACTTTCCAAATTTCTGGTATCTTATTTAAAAACAAAAGAGAAAAAATGTGTGACAAAGACTACCAGATTAATATTCAAATTATATTTAAACGCAAGATTAATATTTAAAATGTTACTGAAAATCAGTTTCAGATGGATGGTAGGTTTAAATGTGAAAGGTAAAACGATTTCACTTTTAGAAGAAAATATAGAATACAACACAATATTGGCAAAGGCAAAAATTTCTTAATGAGAATACCAAAAGCACCACGAAAGAACAAATGGATAAAATAACAACACCGATGTAATGTCGGGTATGGAAATTAATTCTCTTTACCTGGGTGAAAAAGAAGGTTAAAAGAACCAGGAAGAATTGGAAGGGGTGGGTGAGCCATTTCCCTTATCTTAGAAAGTCAGGCTTCAGAGGAGAGTGTTATTTTGTAAATAGGTAAAAACCCTTTGCGGGCAGAAAGGTTCACGGGTAGCCGCGGGATCTGCTACCATGTGGCAGGGGCTTATAACATGCTGACCCTTTATACACAGTATCTCAGACCATCTTGGTGGCAACCCAATGAAGTAGTTATGATGCTGAGGACATTGAGGCCGAGTAAGGTCAAATGACTAGCCCAAGGTCAGGCAGTTCATAAATGGTACCTGGGGAATTTGAGCCCGTATAGGTCTGGCAGGGCACCATCTGTATCTCCCTGGATACAGGCAACGGGGCTGTGCCCTCCGCCACAGGAATTGCCCAGCAGTCCCTAAGTTCAGCATGAGTTTGTGACTGTTCCTTCTGTGCCTTTTTGTGGTAGGGGCTTCTGTTTGGCCACACGTTCTGTGTTGTTTCTTTCAGAGTATGAATCAACTGATAAGACAAATCACAATGTAATTTAAAGTCAGAGAAATGATGCTGTTAATTTTCTGACTTATAAATCATATTTTCTCTGGAAGTCTTTTCAGTTTGAAGATCATATGATACAATTGGAGGACAGAGGACAATGAGAACTAAGTTCCAAGGTAATTCAAGGTGGCGGTTGACTACTGAGCGATTAGAGACATGCGTCTTGGGACCTGGCCCAGACTCAACGTCCTTGCATCTCCTTCCCTCCATAGTGTCTGGTACACTTTACGTTGCTGGTACACTTCAACAGCTGTCAGATTGATGAAGAACGAGATAATCACACTCATTTTGGGGTCTCAGACTAGGAGCACTCGAGTGCCATGTAGCATGTTGTTATCAATTAAAAACGCCAATACCCACCTGCTGAGGTTAGTGGTATTGAGAGACTCAGTCAGTGCACATGCCTGGATATCGGAGGGTATTTCAGGCGTTTGCTTCTAAGGGTAAATCCTGTGACTGAGACTCAAAAAGAAACTTCAAGAATTAATGTTCAAACTTCCGGATTGAATGTATCACCCATGTGATGTAGGGTATGAATAAAATGTTTTTGAATAGATTCCTTTGGGTGTGAGCATGAACATGTGTGTGTGTGTGTGTGAGTGAGTGTGTGTGTGTGTGTGTGTGTGTGTGTATTTAGCCCTTGGCAATCTCAAGGACATGAGCAGAGCTCCGTTGATACCCCAGTTTCTCTCCAAGTCCCAAGTCTCAGGTGAGAAGCTGTGCCCCTAATGTCCATTGTTCCTTCAGTCCCTGAAGCTCTAGACCTTTGCTATTCAACATGCAGTCCTTGGACCGGCAGCAATGCATCCCCCTGGAACTTGTAAGAAACGCAGAATCCCAAGGTTCACCCCAGACCTAAACGATCAGAACCTGCATTTTACCGAGATCCTCTGGGGACCCAATAGCCACGGGCATTTGAGAAGCAGAGAAACACTTCTCTATGGGACGGAGGCAGGTGACATTCTCTCCTCCTCTCTAGAGCATATTTCTGTGCTTCTTCAGATCCTTGTTTTGGTGACTTTGTAATTAAACATGCTTAGGGACTGAATACTTTAAAACTTGTTCGGCTTTCTCATGCTTGCTTGGCATCCTATCTGTAGTCTGGGGTTTCTTGGTCAGATGTATTTCTCGCCCCGTTGCTCACCAAGCTCTTCTCTGGAGAGCAGAATTACAGACAGAATGGGATTCTGCAGCCAGAGGAACACCGGAAGCTTGCAGGGTCTGGCCGTGTGGGGGGCTGTCTGAGGGATGTCTCGGGGCCAGGATGTCATCAGGACTAATGGTAGAGTAGCAGAATATTTGCAACTGAGCTACAACCCTGCCTTAGTTTCAGTAGTTGCTTACCTTTGCGACCACTTTTTTGTGTAATACAAAACAGTTCCCTCCCCAATTTAGATTTAAAAGATGTTTAAAATGCTATCATGCCCCTTTGACTTTTTACCTAAGTGACGAATGGATATAGAAGCCGGGCAGTTTGTAGGATCTCTCTTCCCTTTTGGATTTATCCCACTGTTCCCAGCTTGATTCCCGTGAGTTTTTGTAAAATTTGCTCTTTATTGCTTTTGTGTGAATTTGCTGCAATTATCACTCTCGGGCCCTCTTTTCTTCACCACCGTTCCCTTCCAGCAGCCTCCGTTTCTGGCTGCTCACCCAGACCGCATTCCTACTTGCCTCCAACCTCGACTCCCAGGCCCCCAGCCCACTGTGGCCAGATGCCCTGTGCCCAAATGTTCCTCGCTGGGCCCTCAGTCTCATGTTCTAAAAGGAAAAGCCTAGGAACCTTGACTTCCCTGTTCACCAACAGTAAGAGACCCCATTGCAGCTCACACCCCCTGCTTTGCTGTCTTTATGGCCACTCATGGAAATGACTTATGTGGGGAAGGGCCCCCTAAGAAAAAGCCTCATAGGGATCCAGCCGTGTTTCAGATCAGACTGTGCTGTGGGAGCTGAGCCAGTGGTTGGGAGGAAACCTACCCCCGTCTCATTGGCCTCGAGTCAGGGGAAAAGGGAGAGGCCTTCAGGGACCTCAGGGGGAGCTGTGGTCTCCCTGCCTCCTGTGCGGATCAGCCCACCCATCCATGGCGTGGACGCTGTGTTCTCAAGCTGTATGGAAATCAGTTCTTTGTAAGCTGAATAGTACTTTAATTGCACTGGGGGCAGGCTGTCCTGCAGCGAATTGTTTGTACAATGAAGCACCCGCCTGTGATGCAGTTAATTTAATAAAAGCCTACCCTGGCATCTCAGAGTTTCTTAAAACAGTGCACACAGCACACATGTCTATAAATACACTTATAGATGCACAAATATATCAGCAACTATACAAATAAATCCCAACAAGCAGGGCCTTGAGGCTTGGGGAACAATCTAGCACTGTTCCTCCTGGCCGTCAGGCCTTCTCCTTTCCCTAGAGATTCAGAGACCTTGGCTCCTTCCATCTCTCAGTTCTCCACCAGTTTCAGAGGGCTTGGAGGTCTCTCCAGCCAGCCAGCAGAAGAGAGTGGAGAGATTCCATCTGCTTCTCAAAGCCTCGGCCTGGAGAAGACCCATATCACTTCCTGTCAGCTCCCGTTGGTGAGAACTGGACCCATGGCCACGGTAGGCCGTAGTGGGGCTGAGCCATGCAGTTTTTGGCCACAGCTCTGTCTGAAGTCTGAAGAGGTTGACAAAACGCCTTCTCTGCCACACGTTCTGTGCTTATTCAAGGGTTTAATAAGCAAATTTCCTCTAAGATGTCTGACACTTCCTACGTGGAAGTCTGAGTGACTGGTGGTATCTTTAGTTTACGGAAAGTGAGTTGAGGCCCTAGGGAAACTTATTTGCATTTTGGCAGATGTGGGAGGAGAAACAAAGATCCTAGGGGCTTCCTGTGCTTTGCAAAGTCTGCTTTTCTTCATCACTATGATATTGATTTTAATTTGAAAAAGCAAGCAAGCAAGTGTGAAATAAGTTAATTGCGCAGAAGCAGCTTTGTGGCTTGTTGTCTAATGAGACAAGACTCTGGGCTGTGGAGGCATGGAGCCTCTGTGCCCTACCAACTGATTTACCTTGGGCCCTGTTCTCTGGGTTCCAGAGGGATGACTAAACCTTTGCAGAACTGACCCAGGGCTCAAGCCTGCTTTGCACTGTTTATACTTCCCTGGATTTCATAACTTTACTGGAGCCTGGAAATAGTTTTGGTTTTTTTTTCCCCCCCTAAAACATAGATGTACCAAGTTCTTGTGAAACTATAAGTAATCTAGTAACCAAAACAGAGCCCCAAGCTCATTTGTTCTGAGTGCAAACACCACATTAATAAGGGCTGGGAGAGATCCAGCCTTTGGCTTGGAGACACGGGGCCTTAGAAGGAAGAACCCAGCAGTAGAATCCCATAGACTTAGGTCTCACTCAGTTCTGCCACCTGACACCATCTGACTTTAGGCAATAACCATAGTTCCTTAGGCCCCAGCTGCCTTATCTGTGACATGGGGCAAAATCACGCACTTTGTAGAGTTGCCCCGTTGGCCAGAGATACAGGGTATCGGTGGTGGGTGGGAGATGACTTCCATGGAGTGCGCTCCTTCCCTCTGTCTTCCCTCCCACCTCCTGGGTAGCGATTCCTCCTCATCCCCTCCTCCCTGGCTGACTCCAGTCCCAGTCTCAGAATCTGGATCTCTCACTAACCGAGCTTATTTGCCCCGAACCCCGTGTTTGCTCACCTGTGTGGCACCTTCTCTTCTGTGTCTCTCTGGCCGTGCCGAAACACGGGCACAGTACTGATCCTCTTTCCCTGCAGGGCGTCTCCTCCTGCCTCCCCCAGTCCTACCTCCTTCTGCCCTCATTGCTCGGGTGCCTGGTGGTACCTCCCCCCTTCCCACTTCTCCCTCCGTCTCCCATGGCCTCCTTTCGGCTCCCCCAGCAGCCCCTGGCCCTGCCCCTGCATCCTCCCTGGCTCTAGTCCACCCTCCACTTCAAGGCCAGATGCGTCTTCTTGCAACTCTCTTGCCCTTGGCAGCCAGCGGATGCTGCCTGCAGCTCACCGGGTGAGAGACTTGTTGAGGGCCGTCCAGCTCTGAGTGTCCCGAGTCTGAAAGATACCCTTCCTCTGATGGCCAGCGTCCTGCAGGCTCATCTCCTCTTATGCCTTTAGCTTCCTCTCCTCCCCCGATGAGATCATTCCAGTTCAATCTGATCGAACGAAACGTTAGCCAACCAGAGCCACAGGTGTTCATGAAAAGAAAGAAAAGAATCCGGCTCTGTCTTCCCTACTCTGTTTCCCAAACTCACCCCTTCCCGCTCAGACTCCCCTTGCCTAGAATAGATCCTTCACTCCCCACTCTTTTATTTTTTATTTTTATTTTTACCCGCCCCCCCATCTTTGCGGAATCTCTCCCCCACTGGGAGCTGTTGTTCTGACGACAGGGTGGCATGTGGGAGGACAGTCGTGGGCATAGAGAAGACAGTACGGCTGAGTGGGGTTTTACAAGGATGTTAGAAATAGTGTCATTTTTTTACTGAAGTACAATTAACATATGGTGTTGTGTTAGTTTCAGGTGGACAATATAGCGACTCAACAGTTCTATACATGACTCAGCGCTCCTCATGACAAGTGCCCCCCTTAATCCCCATCACCTAGTTCCCCCATTCCCCACCCATCTCCCCTCTGGTAACCAGCAGTTTGTTCTCTGTTTAACAGTCTGTTTTTTTATTTGCCTCCTTTTGTTTGTTTGTTTTGTTTCTTAAATTCCACATATGAGTGAAATCATATGACATATGTCTTTCTTTGTCTGACATATTTCACTTAGTGTTATACCCTCTAGCTCCATCTATGTCTTTGCAAATGGCAAGATTTCATTCTTTTTTTATAGCTGAGTAATATTCCAGTGTGTGTGTGTGTGTGTGTGTGTGTGTGTGTGTGTGTGTGTGTGTGTTTATATATACCACATCTTCTTTATCCATTCCTCTATGGATGGACACTTGGGTTGTTTCCATACCTTGGCCATTGTAAGTAATGCTTCAGTAAACATAGGGGTGCATATTAGTGAATTAGTGTTTTTATTTTCATTGGGTAAATGCCCAGTAATGGAAATACTGGATCATAGGGTAGTTCTATTTTTAACTTTCTGAGGAACCTCCATACTGTTTCCACCGTGGCTGCACCAGGTTGCGTTCCCATCAACAGTGCACAAGAGTTCCTTTTTCTCCACAGTGTTAGAAGGATGTTAGAATTGTTAAACTTTCAAAAACCTAGTTTCCTAAAGCTTTAGAGCTCAACTTATAAGTTTTATTATTTTACTTACTAGTCTAATTTTACAATCCATTAATTATATGTCCTCAATATTTTAAACATTAAACTTCTAATATATTTGATTGTCTTCTTAAGCACTCCCAATGTCTGTGACAAGCAGAACTTTCCAAGCATTTAAAACATTTTGTAACTCTGCTGACTTAAACTTATAATGCATGTTCAGTTTATGTCCAGCCTTAGACAAATCATGTTATACCTTCCAACTTATATTCAGATTCTAAAATCAAACACTCGATGATATGTTTTATAACCACCAGGCTAATCTCTGGGATTTGTTAAAATTTCTGAAAATTTTAAACCCTTTAAAGAGGAGACACACACCGATTGCTCACTAAAATTAGTATATTAATTTCTGGGCTTGTCTTAACTCCCTCATTTGTCTACTTAATTCTGACCTTCTGTGTTAAGAGGCACATGTCCAATTTTACTGGACCAAGGAGGTTGGAGTTTCCACCGCAAGGACCCACCTGAAGGATTTGGGCTCAGGATCTGGATTTGAGTTTTCCAGCCGTGTTTCTATCCACTGCAACATAGATACCACTGCTTACCGAGAGGTTGGTCCCTCTGACCAGGGTCCTTACATCAAAGGTGCAATCACCCAGCTCTGGGTCCCTTTGAAATTGCCACGGCCAGAGTTTACATTTCTGGTTCTCTTCTTCATCTCCACTCATTCTGGCATGAACACCTCTCCACTGTCCTCCCATTAGACCTTCACTTCCTCCTATCAACTATCAGATGGTTTCTGTGGAAGGGATTCTGTGTTCTTTCCATATTTTTCTTGTTGGATAAGCCCCCAAACGCTCAGAAATGTTAAAATGACATATAGAAGGTTATGCATCTCTTGCAGGCTCTGCCTCTGACATTGAAACCCTGCCAAGGATGGGGGCCTTGACAGGACAGGGTCCCTCTCTTTTCTGGGCCTGTTCAAGACCTATCATGCATGGCGTGGCATTGTCTGTCAGATCTCATATGCCTTTGAAATTGCAGTGGGTGCTCTGTGATGCCCATTCTCTCCTTCCTGCCCCCGTGGCCACTAACACGTTCTGGGCCAGCCATAAAGAACTGCTGTCCTGCAGAGTGCATTTACCCTGTGAGGGAGGGCCAGACTGGAGAGTGCTTAGTGCAGGGCCACCCAGACTGCTGATCACAGGAGTGGGATCCGTGTACCCACCCCCACCCCAATAAACTGCACACATTTGATGTCTTCCCACTTGTAGTTTAGCTGCTAACATAAAACTAATGGGTTTGCTCTTATCCCCATATTCTCAAGGTAGCTTTTAACTATAGAAACACTAATTCATATTCCCCAAAGGAGAGAGACCCTGAGATCTTAAAACGTCATCACACTGTTGTTCCCTGGGGTGGAAACAGTTGTGGGAAAATGTTCACTTCTCTGTTCTGTGCCGATTTGGGAAGCTGTAATAAGTGCATGAATGTTAGCATCTGTTGTGCTGGGTGGCTTAGGCTGCAAAAGAGGGGTTTGCATCAGATCTTGTATCTTCTATAAGACCTTTTTGGTAGCAACAAAGAGAAAACTCAGGAAACTGGAGGTCACATAAGAAAGGAGAATTTTGAGAAGATTCAGGAGTACCTCATAGGTCAGAGTTTGAACAGCGAGTCCTGGGAAGGAGTGGGAAGCAGGTCCGCCCCTGGCCAGCCCCGTTCCCAGCCGGGCAGGGAGACCAGCAAAAACACAGCAGATGGGCTCACAGCCCTATGGATGGTGATGGTGGCGGCTTTGTCATTTTCTAGATTTGCAAACTTCCTCCAGTTTCCCAATTCCATTAACGCAAACTGAACTGGCCTTAGAGAATGTGCTGGTAGAGCAGCAAGTTTGGTTATCATGGAAAGGATTTCTGCCTCTGGAGTGCATGGTATGTTAAGTCACAAAAATGTCAGGAGAAGGAAATGGGAATTGACTGGTATTTTGAGAGAGAAAGGGGCATGCATGGGAGAAGGAGGTTCCCGGGTCCTTAAGGAAGGAGATCCAGCCCCTGCCTGGGAGGCCGGCTCCCTGCAGACACCCTGCAGGAGTCCATCACACGGTGCTGGAGATTTCTTCATGATGGCGTCTGGACCTGGAGACAGGGCAGGCTTCTGATCTGCTCTGTATCCATGTGGCCTCCTGCTTGGGGACAAGGCAGGCCCACATCCCCCTGTCATGATCAACCCGACAGAGCAGAGGAGGGCCTGACATGAATGGGCAGGCCAAAAATAGGTTGGAGTCAGAGAAGCTTCCTGGCTCTGCCACCGGCCACGGGGATCACCCCAGGCAAGCTGGGCTTGGCTTCCTCGCTCATGAAGTAGGTGGTTGGACTCCATGGATCCTCTAGTTTTCCAACAGGATTGGGATTTGACGATTGCAAATTAATGATGGGATTGGAACTTTGTTCTAAGTGAGAGACGACCACCTTTCCAAGTAGTTCCACGGAGATATTTTTTCATATCCTAGTTTTTACATAGTTCTGGATTTCAGTTTACATACCTGGAGATGCCACATTTAGAAATTGGTGAGTACACTTGAGTATTCCAGGCCTGGGGAAGGGTCTGGCTGATGTTCAGAGGCTGAAGTGGACAAGCCTGAAGACTCTCCTCCATCTGGAACCATGGCTGAGCAGCACAGGTCTCTGCCCCCAGCTCCCCCGAAGCAGCTCTGACAGATGGAATCGGTTTTTAGTTTGGGGCCAATTACGGAGCCTGCTCCGGGTCTGAAGATCTTCTTTGAAAACTCAGCATGTGATGTGATTTTTCTTGTTATTTTTTTAAGATTAAAAAAATTTGTAATTGTAGTAAAATAACTTTACATAACATAAAATTTACCATTTAACCATTTTAAATGTACAGCTCAGTGGTATGAAATACATTCATAATGTTGTGCAACCATCACCACCATCCATCTCCGGAACTTTTTCTGTCATCCCAAACTGAAACCTCATACCGATTAAACAATAACTCCCCAGTCCCTTCCCCCCAGCCCCTGACAACCACCATTCCACTTTCTGTCTCTATGAATTTGCCTGTCTAGATATTTCATATAAGTGGAATTACACAATATTTGTGCTTTAGCGTCTGGCTTATTTCACGTAGCATAATGTCCTCAAGGTTTATTCATGTTGTAGCATGGGTCAGAATTTTGTTTCCTCTTTAGGGTTGAATACTATTCCATCGTATGCATGTCCCACATTTTGTTCATCCATCCACCTCTCATGGACACTTGGGGTGCTTCTATATTTTGGCTGTTATTAAGAATACTGCTACAAACATGGGTGTACAAATACCTCTTTGCAACCTTGTTTTCAATTCTTTCGGTTAAATACCCAGAAGTGTAATGGCTGGATCATACAATGATTCTATTTTTAATTATTTGAGGAGCTGCTCTATTGTTTCCCATAGAGGCTGTACCATTTTTCTTTCCTACTAAGAGTGCACGAAGGTTCCAATTTCTCCACAACCCCCTAACACTTACTATTTTCTGGTATGCGTGCATGCGTGCATGTGTGTGTGTTTGTGTGTGTGTGTTTTGTGGGGGGTTTTTTTTGTAACCACATTTTTTTTTTCTGGCTGGTTCTCACACAGCCTTTGCTTGCCTCTCTCTGGCTTCGGGGACTGGCCGTTTTCCCAGGCACAGCACCTTGGCTTGGGGAAGCCGTGAGAACTGAGTGCCTTTTGTAGGAGCATTTGGCTTCTGCAGTGGAAGAACCTTTATGCCTGGGGAGCGTGGGAAGTTTTCCTCTTGCTGGCTTAGGAATGAAGTTGTCACGTAAATGGACCAACAGACCTGAGGAGAGGGGCTGTCCTCCCGGCCGGCGGGTCCTCTCTACTGATGGGTCCAGAGAAGTGAGGTGGGAAATGTACCATGATGAGACTTGCTTATGGCCACAAAGTCAGCAAGCTGTGTGACTGAAGAATTCCTTTTGTCCTGGGTGCCAGTGAGGGGGGCTTAGTAGAGAGATGTTGGTGTTTGCCTCTCCCCAGCCAGCCCGGCCCTCTCAGAATATTCTGTCTTCCGCCGGGAGGCCAATTTCAGAGATTATTTCTCAATGTTCACTTTTGCCTTGAGTAATGTTGTGAACTTCCCTTCTTCTCTGAGGCCAGTAGTAGAATCCAGTTACGTTTCCAGGATCTTGCTACTTGGGATAAAATTCTTTCTAAGAAATATAGAGGAGATGTGGCTGTGCAAAGGATGAGAGCCTTGTTCTCTAGTGTTCTGTAGCACTATAAAGACTGTCCTGGGACGGGGGAGATACAAGCAGGCAAGGAGGGAATGCAGGAAGCACTGAGGGCAGGGAAGGAACCCAACTGCTGCCAAAATAAATACTAGAGAAAGCCCCCAGGCTCTTCGATGTGGAGAATTTCCTCTGAGCTCTCCGCAAGACTCCAGGGACAACGTAATGCATCACTTGATGCATTGAAGCAAATCGTATAAAAAGCCTAGACAGATTTTTCTTTGAATTTGAAACTGGATTTCGAGCGTAGAGTAAGAAATATTGTCCTTGCCACGTAAATAACTCTTGAGGGAGTTGTGTCCTCACTGCATGGAGGTGCTGAAGATCCTGCCCCTGAGCATTTAGTGTGTTCTTCCCGCCCTTCCTAGGGTGAGGGGTGGGGGGCAGGCTGCAGCATGGAACCCCCACCCAACCAGCCTCTCTGCCATTCACCCATTTCCTTGCCTGCCCTCTCTCCTACCCATGGCCACCCCTAACAGCCCACATACTTTCTAGCTCTATTTTGCCAAATCCTTTCTCCCTGACCCCTCTAATATGAAAGTAGAATTTGGCAAACAAGCACGTGTTGGCAAAAAGCTTTTGAATAGACTTACTTTAGACTAAAGCACACAATGGGTCTTATAGTTTGCCTTAGGCCACCATTTAAATGACTTAGATAATGAAATGGAAAACCGGACAGACTAAAATAAGAGTCTTATCTGCGCTGGACAGCAAAGAATGCTCCCTCCTTGCCTCTCTAACAGTTGTAATCATTGTTTCCATAACTTTGAAGCAGATTCTGAAATCAGTGCTTAATTCTGTATCAGTTCATAAATTATTAGGGAAATTGGTGAGTTTTCACTTTTGCTGTCAGTCTGTTCATTTGACTTGTAACTTCTGGCCTTATCACATCACATTAATGTGTACTTTAGTTAAGCACAGTAATAAATAAAACATTCATTTAATTTTAGACCTAAAGATAAATGTTGGGAGCTATTAAATACTCTTCTAACATAAAAAGGTCTCCCAGGAAGAATTTGCCTTCAGGAAATCATAGAACTGGGTCTACAGGCCATGCAAGTGAAATTACCAAAACTCTAAATATGGTTGGCTGATTTGGTGCAGTTTGTTATTTTCCCCTTGTCCTTACCTGTGTGTTTTTTTCAATATCTATTGAGGCTCAAGGTACTTTAGAAGAGCTCAGTAAGAAACAGTGTCTTATTCGTCCATCCATCTATCCATCCATTCATTCATCTATTGAGTACCTGCTGTGTGCCAGGCTCTGTGCCAGGCATTCTATTCAAGAGCAATATTTCAATGAGGATGGTGTGGGCTAAGACATGCACTCGAAGGCTTAGAGAATAGACACTAACTTGAATATTAAACGAAGAAAATTGTTTGGAGGATGTATTGGTTATCTAAGACAGGCTTAAAACAATAAACACCTCCTATCACAGTTACAGTGAGTCAAGAACCTAGACACAGCTTAGCTGGACATCTTCGGCTCAACACCTCTAATATGGTTGTTGTCAAGTTGTTGGTCCGGGCTTCGGTCTCATCTGAAGGCTCAACTGGGTCTAGTGGTGTCTGCTTCCAGGTTTACTCATGTGGTTGTTGGCAGGCCTTGTTCCCTCATGACATGGGCCTTTCTGTAGGGCTGCCTTATGACATAGAATCTAGTGTGAGAGCACATAAAACGGAAGCTACAGTCTTTTCATACCTTAATCTCAGAAGTGACATTCCATCACTTCTGCCCTATTCTTTCTCAGAAGTGAGTCAGGAAGTCCAGCTCAGACTCAAGGAGATGAATTACACAGGAGTATGAATATTAGGAGGTGATGTCTGGCCTTAATACATCATATTAATGTGTAGTTTATTTGAGCACATTAATAAATAAAATTTTTGTTTACTGTTAGACCCAAAGATAAATGTTGGGGTTTATTAGGTAGTATTCTAACTTCATATTACAAATAGTATTCTCCCAGGAGGGACAATGGGCCATCGCCCATCTTAGAGGCTACTGACTACAGAGAGTATATCAGTTGGGAATTGGATTTGGCTGCTAAGTGACTTAAACACATAAGCATTTATTTTTCTGACATACATAATGAGAAATTTAGAGGCAGATAATTACAGCCTTTGCTCAGAGGCTAAGGGCTTTGTGGCTCTTCTAGCTTTTTGCTTATGGCCCCAAGATCACTACTGGAACTCCTGCTTTCATGTCTGCATTCCAAGTAGCAGAAGAGTAAGTGGGGAATGGGGGAAGAACATAAAAAGAATACCAGCCTAGTCTCTTCCTCCTTCATTCCAGGAACTGCCACTCAATGAACTCAATTCACATTTCCGTGACCATCCCTACCTGTTGTAGAGCTTGGGGAGTGTAGCCACATGAACCCTTATCTCAAAGTGCTCGCTGCCTCCAGCCTTTCCCCCACCTCATGGCTACCGAGATCTGACTACCCTGCCATACCACCACGCCTGCCCCTTAAGCTGATCTTGTGCCCATCAAGACAATCATGGCCCTTGCTAGTAGTTGCTCTTGTTGTCAGAGAGGCAAGCATGTGAGCAACATGAAGATACCCGGTCTACCCTGCTTTGCCAGGGACTTAAGTCAGAGCCCTGGCATCCCGTCTGCCTTGCTTGCATCTTCCCTATAACAGTGACTAGTTAGAAGTCAGGGTCCTGGAGAAAGACTGTCTAGGCGCAAGTCCTTGCCTTGCCACTCCTGTGTCCCCTGGGGTGAGCTGCTGAATGTCTCTGGGTCTGTTTCCTTGTTTATCAAGTGCCTGCCTTGTAAACCTGTGGGAGGATTATGTGAGGGGATGCATGGTGCTTAGCCCAGTGCCAGGGGCACAGTAGGAGCTGTGCACGTCAACTACATAGACGGCAGTGCTGATGAAGATGATGGTGAGGACAGTGACGATGATGGTGATGATGGTGATGGTGGTGGTGGTGTCCATTTTAGAATTTGATTATACTTTCCTTACTTCTGAAGATGTGCCTATCCATATATCTCACACACATACTGTCTGTTTTTTCCTATTGCAAAGAGAACACTTTCCCACTGCAGATGGACCCTTTTGCCTCCCTGTCACTCAGGGTAGGGGAGATTCCAGACCAACTCTTGAGTGGTCCACATGCCCATACAAGTCTCCAGACAAGCAGCACCTAACTTAGGAGCATACATGTGGTCCAGAGTATTCTTTTGAAGTCACTAACTGTCTTTGCAATTTCCCAGAAATGAATGGATATAAATTGCCTGTAGGTCTGCCCCCTGAAGTTATATTTAACTCTTAACATGACTTGCATGTGGCATTAATAGGATCAACCTGGGCTCCGGGTCCTGGGAATTAGAGGGAGATAAATGAATAAGAAACAGGGAAGAAGAGACTAGAAGAAGGCAGGGATGCTGAAGCAATATTTTGAAATAGGGAAGTTTACCAATGGTCACCTATATCACTAGTGCTCAGTGTGGTGGGGGTTCACCCTTCTTTTGCTGAAGCCAAGCTCACTTCCTCATGGGGAATAGGTCAGTGAAGGGACAGCGGGCTGAGAAGCCTGACCCATACCCAGCAAGAGTGCTAAGCATGTATGCACTTTGGAGGCATTGGCTCCTTCCCAAGAAAATGCTTGTGAAACTCAAATTGAGTTGTAATTGTCAACATTTAAGGGAGTCTGTAAAAAGTCATTATTCAGTAAACAATATCAAATGTTGCAGTATGTGCTGGGCACATGCTAGGTGCTGGGCACACAGAAGTGATCAAATAGGCAGAGCCTGTTCCATGTTGCTGTGTTTTTGTGAAAAAAGAAAGAAAAGAAAGAAAAGATATTTTGCTTCAGAAAAGCCAAATCCGACACCAGGGAGCCTGGCAGGGGATCCACTCAGGATCAATGCTGGAGGCTGCTCAGCTTGCTATACCTGCTGTCTTCCCTCATCCAAGTCCAGAGCTCATCCAAGTCCAACCTCAAGGCCACTCGCTGCGCCTTAGAGCCAGGGGTGAGGTGAGTGTGAATTAGCATGACTCTTTCCTCTCCTGAAAATTAAAAGGAGCAGTCCTACAACTATCTCATCTTGCAGTCACTGGCATAGTTTACTTTTTTCTTCTTGTGTCTGGATTTTTTTCCCTTGGGTCTGCTGAGGCATGGGGCTGCATCCTCGGTTCAAAGCCAGTGAAAAACTGCAGGAAAGAACTTCTGGATTAGTAAGGCTGCTTAGTGGGCAAGCAACCGGCCCTGGGAGTGGGCAGCTGAACAAGTCTGGGCATGTCTTGCCCTCCCTGGCTGCATTAGTTCTAGTTTCTGTTCAGTAGATGAGGAGCAACCCACAACTTTGGAGGGAGCTTGCCTTTGTGTACTGAAGACGTGGTGGGGTGATCCCACTGAGGACCATGGAAGCTTCAGCATGAAAATAGACCCCCAGTCCAGGCACTAGGGAGTTTTAATAATGAGGAAAATGCTCACGTTGTAATAGTAAGTGAAATAAAGCAGTGCACAGTTATGAATAGTAAGTGAAATAAAGCAGTGCACAGTGTGAATACATCTACGTAAACAGACGAGGAGAGAAAGGGAGAAAGCAGGAATGAGCAGAAGGAAATGCATCAAAATATTAATAGTGCTTGGCTTTGGAAAGTGGGATGAACGGTCTCTGCTCCTCAGTATTTTCTAGATTATCCCCAGGCAGCATTTATAACTTTTATAATGAAAACTATATAAACTTTATATGAAAACATACATGGTTTCAAGATCTTAATACTTTGCCTACAGTTTTAAGAACATCGGATAAAAGAAACTCTGGCTACTCTGACCAGCAGATGCTATCTTGATGATTATGGATTCTTTCACCATTAACCAGATAAATGCTAAACAGAAGTTGGTAGGAGCTCTTGTTAGTTGGGTAATCAGTGGGTGAAATCACCTATGAAATGAAAACAAAGCAAAAACAATATGAAAGTGAAAATTAAAATTGCGTGCACTGCATCAGAAGAGGACAAATCCTGCATGACTCCACTTCCATGAGTGACCTAAACTAGTCAACCCCACAGAAGAGAAGAGGCCGGTGTTTGCTGGGGGCGGAGGAGAGAGGGAGATGAGTCACTATTCAGTGTGTGCGCAAGTTGAATAAATTCTAGAGATCTGCTATATAGCCATGTGCCTGATCAATTTTTTTCAAGGTCTGAGAGGATGGGGAGGTTCCCCAAATCCTGAATGATGGTGCGGTTAAGGCTGCTGCATTGCAGACCCTCCGTTCTGGTGCCCGGAGCTGACTAGGGTTAGAGCCCGCTGTATGAATTATGATTAGGGCTCGTTGCATATAACCGGAACCTCCAATAACAGACGCTCAAAGGACGCTATGTTTAATTCTCTCAAGTAAAAGAAATCCAGAGGTAAGCAGTCTAGGGTCACACGGCTGCCCCTTGTGGCTAACTCAGGCCCTTCCTAGCTCATGACCCTGCCCTCCTCAGGTGGTGGCCATGCCCAGCTGCAAGGGGGACTAACAAATGCAGAATTGTTCTAAGGAGAATTATTCTGGGTTCAACTGAAAACCAGGAGCTCGATTATTTGGGGCAAAAGGGAGAGCAGATTTGGGGTTAGGCAACCAGCGGTCGCTGCCATGCCGTAATCTGAGCTGTGTTTGGTAGAATGTTCCTGCATCCCCAAGTGATGCATGGCAGCCTCTCAGTAGGGTCTGATGCCTCCTTTCTTCATCCAGAGGCCTATAAACGATAAAAGAACAGTAAGATAAATTATCTGCCCCACACAGTGGAACTAGGGGCAGGATAACCACAACAGCCCTGCCATTCCAAGAGGGGAAGACCAGGGGTGGCGGGGGGCAGAGGGGCACGGGATGGGGGGGCACATACAGCAAGTCTGAAGTCTTCCAGGCAGACAGGGTGAAACCCTTCCCGTGAGGCGGTGGGGGCTGGAGGGTGTCCCACCATCTGTGGGTTTCTCTTCGGGGACCCTGCCCATCTGTTGTGCTTTGGGGCCCCTATGTGTGTGGGGGAGGCCCTGCCATCACTTTGGGGGACTGAAAATGACATGGGGTTGGGAACATGTCTTCGGTGGGGGCTGTGTGTGCAGTTTTTCTAGCCTACTTCCTGTTGCTGAAAGGTTGTGGGTCCCTGAATAGTAAATAGTAAATAGCTGAATAGAAAATGCTTTTTTTGCTCAAGCTAAAATTCACATCACACAGAAGTAACCATTAAGAATGACCAATTCAGTGGCATTTAGTATGACCACAGCATCTTGCAACCAGCACCTCATTTTCGTTCGAAACCTTTCTCATCACCCTGAAAGCACGTGCTGCATCCATTTAGCAGTTTAGCAGTTCCTCCCTATTCCTGCCTTCCCCAGCCCCTCACAACCACTGAACTACACTCTCTCTCTGTGCACCTGCCTATTCTGGATATTTCATATAAATGGAATCAGACCCTCTATGATCTTTTGTGTCTGGCTTCTTTCACTTGGCATAATGTTTTCAAGGTTCAGCCACATTATAGTATGTATCAACGTTTCGTTTCTTTTTATGGCTGAATAATATTCCATGGTAGGTATTAAATACTTTTTAAACTCACAGTTTCTTTGACAAGTCAGGTTCTACAAAAACAGTCAGCTTCTGATCTGTCTGCTTGGTTCCACATGGTTGGTTCCACATGGTTGTACTCATACCCAGAGTTCTTGCCAAAACACTGCTCTCAGCCCTGCTTTACTTCTTTTCTTTCTTACCTCTTTCGTCTCTTTTGAGCGAATGTGGCTACTTTGGATCTTCCCAGGACACAATGAGGGGAAGGCCAGGCTAGTTCAGGCCTTAGTCACTCAACGACCCACTCAGGCCCATCTCTTACTATTTGGAATCTATAAACAGTTGACTTTTTTGACTTTGCAAGTCCTGGATTTCTGAACTCTTTCTATTCTTTTCATGACCATAACTATTCCACTGATTCTCAGACAGCATTGATTGGAAAACAGAGCATGATTGTATATGCCATGAAAAATAAACATTTGCTGATTCAATCATGACATGCCATTTAGTGTGAAAGTCGTTATAGTGTATATTAAAAAAAAAGTGCATCTCAGAGTCAATGGCATGCAGTAATAACAGTAATGACTTCCAACACTAAATGAGGTCTTACTATGTGGCCAGGACTGTGGATTATATCTTGAGAGGTAGTGGTATTATGATCTCTTTTATACAATGAAGCAGTGGAGACAGAGGGAGGAGTCTGACCGACTCTACTGCTCTTGATTGGAAGACTCCTGTTGGGATATAGTCTGCATTTGCCAAACCTTAGTGCATTTGCTGTTCACTCAGTCACCCAGGGACAAACCTTTATGATAAACCTTCATGGTAGGAGTGTGCATGTGAATAGGGCAGAATTTTCCTGTCAAGACCTTTCAGTCTCGTGGGAGGGGTAAAAGATTATAGTAAAATATGAAAGCAAGACAGGGAGAAGGAGTTTCAATTGGCAGCCTCCCTCCTGTTCACACTCTGTCCCTTCCCGGGCTCAGGTTCCCATGTGTGCTGATAGTATCTTCTGATGCCTCTCCATAGGGAACACGGACCCATTCTTAGCCGGTGTCATAGACCAGATGCTGTGGAAGGGCATTGATGGCCCAGCCTGGACCCATACCATGGGTTGCTAGTTGCCCACTGAGATCCCTTCTCCCTTTCTTGCTTAATTCAAAAACACATTGTATTTCAGGTGACAGTGTGTCCAGTGGAAAGACTACATTTCTGAGACTAGCTTGTAGCTAGGAGAGGCCCATGTGACTTAGTTCTATGTGTGGAATTATTATGTAGGATTTTCCGCGAGAATGGTGGGGCTGGGAGTGGCGTTATGCGCTTTTCCCATCTTCCATCACTTCTTTCTGCTCTTCATCTGGGGAATGTGGATTTGCTGGCTGGAGTTCCAGCAGCCATCTTGGACCAGGAGGTCGCATGAGGTTGAAAGCCATGCTCCAGGAGGGTAAATCAGAAAGATAGCTGCCCAAGCTCCTGGTGCCCTTTTGGGGCCGCCACATCAGCTTGTGCTCCCTGTGTCAGGCTGCTTTTATGCGAGAGAGAAACAAAGTCCTAACTTAAGCCATGGTTCCTTTTTTTTTTTTTCAGAAACATGCAGCCAGACCAAATCCTAGTTGATGTACTTGCCCAACTGTGTGAAAGGTGGTGAGGCACACTAGAATGATAGAACCGCTAGTACCACATGAAAGGGGAAGGGGAGGGTCCACCAGGAAAGGATGCCGTTAGGCAGAGTGACAGCACATCCACTGCAAAGAGCTGCCACTTGCTGGGTGCTTACTAAAGACCCAGCCAGCCCTCTGCTAAGTCCTCCACCTGCATCTTTATTTAATCCATACCAAAATGCTGTGACAAGGCTCTCCTATGACCACAGTTATTCTCAATTTACCAATGAGGGAACAAAAGCCCAGAAAGGTCACTTTCTCAAACACCACTTAGTTGGGAGGTGGGTTCCAATCTGGCTCTGCTGGACTGAGAGACAAACCTTAAACCCTACACAGACCCAAAGAAGCTGTGTCTGTGTGGAAGCTGAAGGGTGACTTAATCAGATCTGTGGCTTTGTCTTATCACAAAAGTGAAAGAAGCAGTTCAGAGAAGGGAGTGGTGAATGGTGAGGCCGAGGCAGGAAGACACGGGCAGCCCCTGCCACACCATTGGGCACTGCCTCGGGGTGAGGTTGGGGTGAGCGATGCTCAGACCCAAATGCCTTCCATGGCACTTCTTCTCAAGCCGTCGCTGGGGTTTATCCCTATTACATGTGAGATTTAACCGGGAAGTTTCCATGAAGAGCCACTCTAGATCGAACGCACTTTCGTAAGTTCATGTGTGATTACGTTAATAACCCATCCGTGGCCATCAGGAAGTGTGCTGATTTTTTTTTTAATACAGCTCAAGTTTTTGATTATGAGCTTTTTCAAAGGAAAACTCAGATTGCTTGAGGCGTATGTGTCCATGAAGTGAAAATTAAAAAGCTAATACTGCTGCTAAAAAAAAAAAAAAAAAAAAAAAAAAAAAACCACTGGGCTCCAAATCAAGATGGTTTAGCAGCAGAATAAGCTCCACTGATCTCTTGGCAGTCTGCAGCAGACCCAAGAATTATTTAGACATTAAGGTTTTGTTTTTCCAGTTATCAGGCCTAAGAAACTTCCCAGTTACACCAAATCATGCAAAATGATGAAGACTATCATCCTCTGCTGTTTATAATGGAAAGAAGCCATTCATAAGTTCTTCCTGTTAACCAAGAATGAGGAATTTTGCTTTATGTTTTTCTTGTTAACATTTCAATATAGTCTGTCTTCACCAAACCAGAAACAGCTGATACAAACAATAACTCAGAACACTATTAACGGGTTTGCTGGGACTAAGTAATATCATGGGAGATTGAATACTTACTCATGGATGATGCACTCTTTACTAGCAGTCACCTAACCCCATGCTGTAATGCATTCTCCCTTGGAGCACCATTTCTCTTGGTTTTCCTCCAACCTCACTGGCCAAGGATGCTGGATCCCCTTCCTGTGTTTATACGTTCTCTCTCCCTCTCTCTCTCTCTCAGCCAGACCAGATCTTTAATGCCGTCTTTAGAACATTAACTCTCAAATCTGCCTCCTTTTCCCAGAATTCCAGGCCTACTTCACATCTCCACATGGCGGCCTGATAGGCACGTCCAAATGAAGGTGGCCCCAACAGAATCCACGATTTCACCCTCCCCCAAACTGCTTCCTTTTGTACCACGCCATTGCTCAAACTAAAAATCTGAGGGTTATGCTTGATCAATCTCTGTCGCTACCCCAAGCCCAATCCATTCATCAGCATTACCTCTCAAACTTTTTTTCTAGTAGGTCCTCACCTCTCCATCCCTGCTGCAATCATCAGACTCCCAACGGGACACACTGGACTTCAGTTTCCACTTGGTCCTACATGAGTGATGTACACTCAGCAGTGAGAGTTAGCCTTAGAAAATTCAAATCAGACCACGTCATTCTCCTGTTTAAAACCCTGTGTCTCCTCGTTGCACTTGGCATAAAATCTGAGCTCCTCCCTTGCCACCCTCCCCAGGCCATCTTCTCTCCCTGTTGCTTACCAAGCATCGGCCATGCTGGCCTCTCTCATATCCTGTGGCCCATCAGGCTCCTTTTGGTTTGGGAGGCCTGGGCATCAGCTGATTGCTCATCCCAGAACGCTACTGGCTGGCTCCCAGCTGTCGTTCAGTTCTCCACTTGAATGACATCTCTCCAGAGTGGCCTATCTAGATGGCTTACTCATCTCAAATAGTTTCCTCTTAGCTGTGCTAATTTTTTCACAGTTCATAGCACTGGCTTGTACTTTTCTTGTGCACTTATTTTCTGTCTTTTTGCATCAGAATGTGAGCTTCATGAGAATAGGGCCCTTTTGCGTGTTTTTCTCTGCTGTGCCCCGGAGCTTCAGTGCTTGCATCTGGCAAGCCTTCATTAAATATCTGTTGGATGGTTGAGTTCCAAACTTCTTGCATTCTGCTCCAAGTAGTCTGCTATCTTCTTCCTTTCTTTCTTCTAGTCTGCTTTGTTAAGTAACGTTTTGTAATCATACAGCTCAGTCACAGTCACTGAGTTTTAGAAGATGATGCATATTTAGTACGTGATTCATTCCTTTAAAATTCTAGACTTTTGATTATATCCTGAGACTCAAATACTGTATTGATAGGAAACTTTCAAATAATGAACCACACATTCCTGGCATTTTACCAAGTCGGTGGCATTGATGGTAATAGCCGATACTTAGTGATTGTCCTGATTGTTATAAGCACTTTACATGCATTAACTCCTAATTCTCCTGTAACCCTATGGAGTTGGAACTGATTTTGTCTCCATGTTGCAGATGGGCCGAGTGTTTAAGTTTTCTAATGCCGTGTAACAAATTCCCACAAACTGAGTGGCTTGAAACAACCCCGTTTATTAGTTCACAGTTCCATCGGTCAGAAGTCTGGGTGAGCCCTCCAGGGTCCCTGCACAGGGTCTCACCCAGCAAAATGAGGGTGTCATCAGGGCTGAGCTCTTATCTGAACGCTTTCAGGGAAAACCCACTTCCAAGCTCATCTGGGCTGTTGGTAGAGTCCAGTTCCTTGTGGCCATCGATCTGAGGGCCCTGTTTCCTTGCTGGATCTCAGCTTGGAAGGACTGCCCTCAGCCTGAGCATTCCTGTGCTTTGAGTCTCTGACTTCCTCTTCTGCTTGCAGCCGGGGGAAAAAATCTCTACTTTTAAAGGGCTCACCTGACAAGGTCAGGCCCACCCACTAACTCCCTTATCTTATGGTCAATGGACATGGCCTTCATTACATCCCTTCCAGAAAAATCCCTTCCCAGAAGTACTTAGATTAGCATTGGACTGAATAACCAGGAATAAGAATATCATTACTCTGCAAAAATGAGTAGCCCAAATTGTAATCCATGCTCACAAGTGATTTTAATTCGAAAAACTTCTAGAAAAACTGTATCAAGTGTTTAGTTTTCCTTTTTTCTTGTTTACCACCTGGCAGTGACAGGGATCACTAAACAGCCCTGAGGTTGTCAGTTTAAGTCTAAGATGGTGCTTTTGGGGGGTAAAAGATGAGGTGCCAGGACTGACCTTGACCAGTGGTGTGATGCAGCTCCTGGCTCTGTTCTCCCGCAGTGGAGTGGCAGAAGCCCATCTTGTTCCAAGTGAATGAATCAGAGACACGAGAATATGATTTATTGGAGTTGATGTTTCCAAGAGGTGAGCATCCGTGTCTGAGGAGGGCAGCCACTACTCTATACATAAGCCTGAACTTTGCCTCCTTGAAAAGGCCCTGTGTGCTCATACTCCCTGCAGTATAGACCAGGAGTCAGAGCTCCAGCTTCCCATGGCCCTTGCCATCAGCCACGACATCCTCAGTTCTGAGGTTCCTTCCTATTTTAATTTACATGAGAAATAGATGCAAACTTGAGAATCTGGGTTCTTTTTGCACCTGTTATTTCCTAATTTGTCAGATGTCACCCTGTGCCATGGTGTGAATCAATGCCAACCATAAGGCTTAGAGTGGAGTATGTATACCTTTGAGATTATTTGGTCCAGGGATTCCAACCCCGACAGGCTTGGATACCTGAGTCCAGAATTAGCACATATGGTCTTTGTGTACAAAACCCATTGCATTGTGTGTATTTTATTGTTCTTTCTTAAGAACCATCTATAGCTTTTATCAGACTCTCAAAGGGGTCTTTGTGCACCCAAAGTTAAGAATAACTGGCCTAATCTAACCCTTTTCAAATGCAGAAATAAGTACTTCCTTAAGGATCCTGAACAGGTGACCAGTTAGTTACTGTATGAAAAACTCAAGGGACAAGGACATTCAGGAGGTTTGGTGATGGATGGATGCAGTGGTAGGCTGGCTTGTCCTGGCTTGAAAGAGCTAATTTGTGCCTTTCTTCCCAACTACCTTTCAGTGACATCATGCTGGTGGCTTGAAGTGAGCACTGGAGGGAGAGTTTACATCAGAGAAGTCGGGAAACACTACAAATCAGGGCTTGTTGTATTCATTTATATTTGGAAAGCCTATTAGCACCCCATTAGGTAGATGACAGACAGGAAAGGCCAGGGCTTCCATTCCCGTGACTGGGAACATGGAGGTGCTGGTGTGCCCGTGGAGATTCAGAGGGATGACTGGGACAACTGCTTGTGTCAGCGCAGGAGAGTGGCCCTGTGGGCTGGGGTGTGGAGTCTTTTAATGAGAGAAAAAGGGGGAACTTTGGGCTAGGAATCTTGGCAAATAGCCCAGAGCACAGGCAGAGGGGAGGAGAGAAAAGAATAGTCGGAGAAGGAGAATGATTAGCAAACTGTAGGCATTAGGATATAACATGCAGCTCACTGAGCATAATGACATTTCATGAATTCTTTAAAGAGTGGAGGATGGGAGTGAGGGGTGGTTATCTGCTTCAGCCCATGGCCAGCACCCAAATCATAAGACTAATAGGGTGAGGGCATCAAGTCTCAGTAGCCATCTCTAAAATAGTACTATAGGATTCTTTAATTTGGGGTCTTATGAAGATGATAAAAGGATTTATTGAGGATGGCCAAACCCACACACTGTAGGGAAGACAATTTCTACCTCATATAGGGGAGACATCAAGCTATAAAGAATGTACATGGAGAATTGAACAAATGGGGAGACATACCATGTTCATAGACTTGAAGATTCAACATAGTAAGGATGCTAATTCTTCCCAAATTAATGATGTATAGGTATCATGCAATTCCTTTTAAAATCCCAACAGGATATTTTATAGATATAGAGGACTTGATTCTAAAATTTATATAGAAAGAAACAGAATAGCTGAAACAATTTTGAGAAAGCAGGATAAAGGTGGAGGAATTGCACTACCTGCTTTTAAGACTTCGCACATAGCTACAGTAACCAGGACTGTGTGGTATTGGGAAAGGGATGGACACACAGATCAACCGAACAGAAAGTCCAAATACAGAAAGTTCTACAAACTTTCAGAAGCAATTCAGTGGAGGAAGGATAGCATTTTTTCAACAAATGGTGTTGGAACAACTGGATATCCAAGGAAGAAGAAGAAGAAGGAAGAAGGAAGAAGAAGAAGGAGAAGGAGAAGGAGAAGAAGAAGAAGAAGAAGAAGAAGAAGAAGAAGAAGAAGAAGACGAAGACGAAGACGAAGACGAAGAAGAAGAAAGAAGGAGGAGGAGGAGGAGAAGGAAGAAGGAGAAGAAGGAGAAGAAGAAAGGAGGAGAATCTCAACCTTATAAAAAAATTAACTTAAAATTGGTCATAGATCTAAATATAAAATGTAGAACACTAAAACTTTTAGAAGAAACAAGGAGAAAAATATTCATTACCTAGACCTAGGGTCAGGCAAAAATTTCTTAGATATGAGATCAAAAGCACAATCCATAAGGGAAAGAAATCAATCAGTTGGACTTCATTAAAATGAACACTTGTGCTCTGTAAAAGATAGTATTGACGAGGATGGAAAGACAAACCACAGACTGGAAAAAATATTTGCAGGTCATATATTTGATTTTAAAACTTGCATCCACGGGGCACCTAGGTGGCTCGGTAGGTTGAGCGTCTTACTCTTGATTTCTGCTCAGGTCATGATCTCAGGGTCATGAGATTGCGCCCTGCATCGGACTCTGTGCTCAGTGGGGAGTCTGCTTCTCTCCCTCTGCCCCCTCCCCACACTCACATGCTCTCTCTCTCTAAAATAAAGAAATCGTAAAAAAAAAATAAAACTTGCTTTCAAATGTATAAAGGAAGGTGTAAACTCAATAGTAAGCAAACAAACAATTCAATTAAAAAGCAGGCAAAGATTTGGACAGACACATCACCAAATGAGCACATGAAAAGATAGGCAATATCATTAGTCATTAGGGAGATGCAAATTAAAGCCACTAGGAGATCCCATTACACACCCGTTAGAATAGCTGTTATTTCTCTTAACAAAAAATACTGACAATAGGGGCACCTGGGTGGGTCAGTCTGTGGAACGTCTGACTCTTGATTTCGGCCCAGTTCATGATCTCAGGGTCATGAGATCCAGCCCTGAGACAGGCCCCATGCTCAGGGTGGAGCCTGCTTAAGATTCTCTCTCTCCCTCTGCCTCTGTCCTTTCCCCTCCTTAAAAAAAATACTGACAATAGCTGTGCTGACAAAGGTGAGGAGCAACTGGTTTCTCATTCAGGCGTTGGTGGAAATGCAACAGTACGGCTACTCTGGGAGACAGTTTGGCAGTTTCCTTATAAAGATACACATACAGTTACCATAGAACCAGCAGCCCTGCTGCTGGGTACTTACAGAAGAGAAATGAAATTTTGTGTCCATGCAAAAATCTGTAGGCAGATGTTCATAGCGGCTTTATTTGTCGTAGCCAAATATGTCCCTCAACAGGTGAATGAGCGATGACATATCCATACAATGGAATAGTACTTATAAATAAACAAAGGAATAAATATCGATACACACAACTTGGATGGATCTCAAGAGTGCGCAAGTGCATGCGTGCACGCGCGTGTGTTTGGGGGTGTTTTGGAGCAGAATAGTATCTCTGCATTCCAGAGATTCTGGATCTCAGCAGAGCCCAGGAAGCCCTGCGCCCAGCCCTCAGCACAGCCGGCCTCCCCCAGCTTGGTGCAGAGAGAGGCTCATCCCCATGGAGTCAATCCGTGGGGTCTAGCCCCACAGCAAGGCACACTCCATCTCATTGATATTTTCACACCGACCTCCTCTTGGGGAAGCTAGACTTCATCCGCCATCCAACCTGTGCCACCGCAGACATTTCTCTCTAGTATTTTTTTTCCCCTTCTTACAAACGCATGCCTTTTCTCCTCTTTCCTAAATCCCTCCTCCTCCATCCCTCTCAGCCACCCTCATTACCTTAGTGGAAAATGCCACCTCTTCATCAAGGGGAACTTTTATTGATCTGTAATTATTTAAGGTTTTTAGTAGAAAGACTATAATTGTGTACTACTTGTCATTACATTTAAAAAAATTGATGTCACTTCTTTTACTACAAATGATGAAACATACAAGAGCATATGCAATATGCACAGAGCGGCCCCTCCTCGCCTGGTCGATGTCCCTCGCTGTGGAGGGCTCCATCCCACAGGGCCAAGCCCTCCCTGTGAACGGTAGGTCTGGTCCCTCCTCCCAATTCCACGAATTCCCTCTGGTCCTCTCTTATGTTATCAGCACTTCCCTTTGTAGTAAGTCATTTCTGCCAGTAAGCATCCTGGCAAGGTGTTATTTCTCCTAACAAAAAAGGACATTTCTCTGGACCCCATTTCCTTCTCCAGTGATAGCTATTTCCAGAAAGTATTGTCTTCCACCTTTCTCCCCCCTTCCTCTCTGGCTTTTGAGACCTTCACCAGCTCCTCTCAACACCAACCTCCCTCACCAAATCCATGATGCTCTCCAGCCGCCACCTCTGTGGCCTAGCTGTGCTTACACAGGTGTTCATTCTCTGCTCTTTTAAGAGCACCTTCCTTACTTGACTCCTCAGGCATTACACTCTCCTGGATTCCCTCCCGCCTCTCTGGACCCTGCCCCCGCATCTTCCCTCACCATCCTTTCTCCGCTGGCTCCTTTGACCCCCTGATCTGCAAAAGCTGCAGGACCCAAGGCTCAGTTCTTGCTTCCTTTTCCTACACTCATTCCTCTAGTGAGCTCATCCGCTCTCATGGCTTTACAGAATAAATTCCATCTAACTTAAGATCCACTATCAAGTTCAAGTTCCCCCATGGAAGAAAAAAAAAACACTGCCAATTAAACTCTTATTTCATCATTTGCAGGTGTCCCTGGACTGCCCTGGGGTTAGTGGTAATGCTTCTTGGCCCCAGCCCACTGTGCGGGAGCAGGATTCAGACTCTTCTCTCTATTCTTTCCTCCCAGTTCTCTTTACCACCCAGCTGGTGGGATCCTTATATGGTCTCAGGGAGGTATCACCTGGTAGGTGCTACAGTGAGCCCTGCCACATATGATTGTGCATATCATGGACTACGTAAATCTACTCTCTGGGGTTGCACAGTGTACAACCTGCACAACTATGTATTGTTGTCTGACTTCACCCATTTTTCCATATCTCTTTTTTTCTTTCTTCATAATGCCCTGTCCTAAACTTTAGAAACTTAAGAGTAAGAATGAGGCTCCTGAGTTCTGTGCGTTCTTCCCTGTCATCCCTGAAGCAGTGGCCATAGTCCTGGGCTTTGCTCCAGTTGAGCACCCCTTACCCCATCGGTGTGATTAGAGGTAGCCAGACCCTCGCTGACATAGGCCTGGGAGCCCATCCTGGAGCCAGTCATAGTGACAGAGGGTGACATTCCCTTGTTTTGCTTGGCCTAATCAAAGCTCTGCCCTGGGTATGGGGGTAGAGTCAATCCCAACCAAGTGTCACTAACAAGGGAGAGAGAGGATGAACGGCGGGCATCCATGGGTCTACTCCACGGGGTCAAAGGCAGGGGAGGTATTTGGGGGATGGAAGTGACTGGAGCCTGTGTTGAGGTCCACAGACAGGAAAAGGTTAAGGATGTTGGAGGGAAGAGGCCTATTTTTGATTAGGAACAAAATCCTAGGAAAGAAGTGAGGATGGAGTGAGGGGAGGTGCTAGATTTGCAACAAGGGGATGAATCCTCTCCTGGGAAAGAGGGTGGTGGGGAGACATGTTTGCATAAGTGATGGAAGGACCATGAGGGATGTTCCCTGATGCCCTCATGTCCCTGATTGGGAGGAGTGCTGTCTGTGCAGACATTGGTGGCAGGTACTTCTTGGGATGTGTCGGTGGGTAATTCTAACTGGCCGTCTCCATTAGTGAGAATTCTTACTGTTGTACGGGATAGGTCATTCCAAGGCTGGGATTTTGATTTACCTCTCAGATGAATAGAAAAAACATCTACCTTACACACATCTGCAGAATTGGGGAGAATATACCATGATGTAAGGGGATATATGTGCAAAGATTCTTTTAAAAGTTCTCTGTGGGAATTCACGTGGCCTGGTGGTTAGGAGTGTGGCTCTGACACCAGGCGGCCTGGGTGCCCATCTGGGCCCTGCAACCTTGGGCAGGCTCCTGGTCCTCTCTGTGCTTCAGTCTTTGCTAGAAAGTGGGGGATGACCTTACTCAGAGGGCTCCTTTGAGGGTCAGAAGTTGGAATACCTGTACATGTTTAGAAGAATGACTAACATCTAACAAATACTTTTCAATGTGAGCCATCGATATTTATAAGAATCCTATGACATGCTAGAAAGCACTGTCCTCAGACTGTGCACTCTTCAGGAGTGAAACTTCATTATTTTACTAATTCGATGAAACTTTTCCAATGCTATTTTCATTGGTGAAAGAACATGTGGATGTTTAAAAAGTGTTTCCATGTAGCCATATTCCAAGTGTCACCATTGTTTTCTTTCTGGTGGAATATGCAGAAATTAGCCAGTTGAAAGAGAACCCACTGTAGAACATTCTGTATTAACAATTATGGGAAGCAGTGCTACTGGTATGCCTTAATGAATGTTTTATTTATGAATATGCTGGAAATCGCCTCCCCCTTCCCACTAATATTCTCTCCCTACCTCCCAGCCCAAATGAGAAGAGCTCTGGATGGAAGTTCAATCAGGAATTAAGAGACAGCATTCATAGGATTATTCAGTGCAGCACTATATGGGGAGGACACAGTTGCAATGACCTTCCACAGTGATAGCTCAAATTGCTGCTTTGAGAAGAGGCCCGGCTTCATGTCGGAGGCCTTGCCCTAGAATATTCCAGAAGGCTCATTGTAACAGTGTTGCTGTGGAAGAAACCACTGCTAAAGTGATGAGGCCTCTGGCAGGGTCTTCCCAGCAGGAGGGTTGTGGCCGCCACTTGGAACCTACATTTCCCAACTATTTCAAATTTCTGTAATTTATTCCTGGTGATTTTTTTTTAATTGATATATTTTTTTTAGTTCCCTCCCAGGGATTAATGAGTTGACTTAATACAAGTCTTCATAAATAAAATAAAGTCTGGCTTTCTACATATAGGACAAAAATCACAACCCAGAGCCCCTACTTCAAGAGCCCTTGCAGACTCCTGGCGTCGGTGTGGATCTCCCATGGCTACTGGGTCCCCACAAGCTAAGAGATGTCTCTCAGGGATGACCTACGGCCTCGCTGAAGCCCCATCTTCAGGCTGTTCATGAGGCTGCTGACCCCATCCCCGTTCCCTGTTCTCCCCTAGAGAAAACACTGCAATGAATGGCACAACAAAGCTAGCCCTAAATTCCAGAAAACCAACAGGCTTTCCTCTCTCCTGGGGAAAAAAAAAAAAAAAAAAAAAAAACCTGCCAGAAATGAAAATATTTGGCCAGTTGGCACCCTGCAGCTTTCACAAGGAAGTCAAAGCACTTGGGCCTGATAGAAAATGCCCTGATTTTCCTGTTAAAAGAACCTAATAGAATACTGAACAAGTACTTATTTTCCCCCAAGACAAACCTCGCTGTAAATGGAAACTGGGTCTTCTGACCCCTCTGGGGTAAGGTCCACTGCACACAGATGCTCCTTGCCTGGGTCTTCTGTCTTCCGACAAAACATTGTTTCCTTATTCTCTCTATATCCTTTAGGGGTCTCAGATAGGCACTAAGTCAAAACGTGTCTAAGAGCATCAGTGTTCATGCATGGCTTTGCGTGTGTGACCTTCCAGAAACCATGGCCATCCTAATGCAGTCACAGCCGCCCTTCTGGGCTTCTCGGGAGGCGTGGATCCATCACGTGGATCCTGCTCTCCTCCATAGCCTCTCATAATTTAAAAATGCAAGAAGCTGTGGAAGACTGCCCCACCCGCGGTATCATTCCAGAGAAAACCGGGAGGCAGAGGCTACTCTCTGTCCTTGCCTGTTAACATTCATCAACAATCTTTTAAAAGTTCGATTGCTACACCTTCATTTCATTTCTTGGGATTTTAAATATTCATCTCTGGTGAATTCTTGAAGTCTGAAAGACGGATAGAAAAGATTTTGGAAGTCCACTTAATCCCCAAAGCAGAGCACACACCCTGCTCATAAACAGCTTTGAAGAGATCCGGATTTTAGATCCCATGATCTGTTATGTCAGAGGAAGATATGCAGAAGAAAACATGCCCTGAAATCAGTCTTGCCAGGGCAAAAGACCCAACCTCCTTAAGGAATGAGACCATATTCCATTCTCCTCCCTTCCCTGAAATGCCTTGAAACGAGCAAGTGGTTCATGGGAGCTGTGCAAGATATTACAAAATTGCAGTGTATATTTGAAATTCAAATGCACCTGAGATTCATGCATTTTGTTGTCCTGCGGTTCACATCTCCTAAATAAAACATTTCCCCTGTGTAGGCGCTCCCGGGGGCTCCACATGAGGTCAGCGTTTGGGTGGCTTTGCCGGGGTCAGAAGACTGTTCTTCCAGGAAGGGCTGCAGAGACCCTGGGAACGGGACCAGCCCAGCTCACAAGTATGAAGAGAATGTCGGAGAGGAAGTGGTGGCTGTGAGTCAGCATGAGTCATCTCGTTCCAATGAGAACGAAGACTGAGGTGTGCGCCCTTTTTTTTCTTTTTCTTCTTTTTCCTCTTTTTTCTTTTCTTCCTCCCCCCCCTTCTCTCTTTCCTCTCCCTCTCTCTTTTTTTTTTTTTTTTTTTTTTTGGTCTCAGCCACGGGGACATGTTCAGGAATAGAGGGGAATAGTGACTGGCTGGCTGTTCTGAGCCGGGGCTAGTATTCCAGGCCGGCTGTGCCTGAGCCCGTGTGTGCCCCAGACCTTCGCGGCTCGGCGGCTGGAAGGTGGAGCCAGCGGCTTCTCCCCGGTGAGTACGTTCCTGTCATTTTTACGATCATTTCTACTGTCTGCCTTGGAGTCTTGGATGGGTTAAAGCTGTTACATCTTGGAGGGGGTACTGCACTTGAGACTTGGGGGATCCCTAATTTTAGAAAGTTGCTTCCTCTGCCCCCACCCCCAGAGCTACTGTGCGGTAGCCTGCTGTCTCGGTGGTTAATGGGGAGAATGTCAATCCTCGTGGTACATTGTGTTTGTCCCGGCAGAGACAGGGATGCTGGGCTGGAAAATAAGCTGTTCCAGACTCGTCTCTGGAGCCATGGTGAAGTTGAGAGATGGAAGTGGGTGAATTGGTGCTAACCCAGGGGTGCTGAGGCTGGGCCAGCTTCCGCTTCTCAGAGGTGGAGGAAAGACAGCCCCTGAGAAATTTCTGGCCGCATGGTCTGAGCTGCCCAGTTTTTAGTGCAAGAAAATACAATCGAGAGGCAGAATTTTGGCTTCCCTGTCTACGAGCCTATGAATGATTCTGGGAACTTATTTTATGTCTTGTCTTTTCACTTGTGACTGAATGTCACAAACTGTGGTAAAGTCAGAAAGAAAGTTTGTGAGGGGCCAGGGGGTTGGGGGCCGGGGGGCTGGGGGTCAGGACTGGGTTGTTGAGTCCTTAAGGCCTGATAGGACCTTGATAATGTGTTTCTCAACCTGTTACTATTCTGATGAGGCTTAGCTTTACAGTCAAGTAAAATACAGGAAACATTTTTTTTAAATGTCATTCTAGTTACTGTAAATGAAACGGTTAAAATGTCATAAATACTTTGTGATAAACATTTTTTGAATTTGCTTAAAAACCTGCACCTCAGTAAGCAGGGTATGACAGGGAGCTTTTTCAGTAGAGTCATTTGAGTGTGTGGGCTTTCTGGGTTAATAATGAGTCAGCACCCGATTTCTAAAATTGGAGCTGCTCTAAGAGAACAAGCGATCTGCCCCCGAGCCCAGCACGGTGGCTGGCTGGCCCCTCCAGGAGGATCTGACTGTTTGGTCTTTGGTTAAAATCAACTCTGAGTACCTCCCTTGTGTGGTGACCCCCTCCCGGCTCCAGTCCCAGCTCTTGTGTGTGCGCCTGCGAGGCCCCTTTGCTAAGGGGTCCCTCTGCCAGGACCCTCCCCTTCGGCTGCTGTTCATTTTTAGGGCCTGCCTTGACAGAACTGGTTAAGCCTACAATGTTAAATTACAAATCCAGAGTTTATGGAGGGCTGGGATCGCCCAGGGTTGAAGTTGCAGCTTGTGTCCCGTGACGTCACACCTGCTGAGGGATGGAGTGGGCGCAGGGAGAGGTCACGGCCTGAGCTTTGAAGCTGGCATTCCGCATGTTTCACACAGCGGCGGGGGTGGGGGGGTGTGTGTGCGTGTGTGTGCCACCTTAACATCAGAGCGCAGGATTCCAAGGAAGAAAACCTCCCTTTAACCTTACTCTTCTTATAAACGGAGAAGAATGTTATGAAAAATTAAAAAAAAAATAGCTGGAGTTGCAGGCTGGTGGCTCAAAGGCCACATGTGGTCCTGTTTGAATCCACCCTCAACCCCCTCAAATTCTGTTAGCCTGCCCAGGATTGGTGGTGGTTTGGTTTTTGTTTTGTTTTGTTTTTTGTTTTTTGTGTTCAGATGACTATGGGGTCTCCTATTCTTTGGATCATGGGCCCTGTTGAACCCTAATGTGTGCAAGGCTCTGATAGCCTGGGGCTTCCGGACCGTGGTTGCTGCCTGCCTCGGACGGCCACTGGGAGGGCTCAGAGAGTTAGCATTTGCCAAGTGCTTCCAACAGGGTCTGGGCACAGAAGAGACCCCCTCAGTGTTAGCTCTGTCTGCCTCCCTTCTTACCTGGACTCTGAAGGCATCTGGGCTTGTGGCCCCTGAGTTAGTGGCATGACTTTCCCAAGCAAGATCTTGTGATTTCAGTGTAATCAGTGGCGGTTCCAAAGCTGAGCATCTCAGGACCAACTTGGGGCCTCAGCAAGGCAGACAATAGGGGTTTCCAAGGTGGGAGCCCAGCCCAGTCTGTCTCTCTTGGTGAGTAGTCTTTGTAAGCGCTCGGAGAAATGCCATCTTCCTGGAGAGAAGAGCCCAAAAAGGTAAAATGCCCTAGGCAGTGCCTCAGTGGTTTGGGCACACTAGCACCCTCTCTTGTCCCCATTTCAGAGAACATGCCAGGTGTCAACATGTGTTCCTCACCGGGTCCTGAGTCTTCAAATCCCCCTGGATAAGTGCCGTTGGGAAGTAGTTTTGAAGTGGTTGATTTTATCGTAGACATTGATTGTATTCTTTCGTGTAGAATTCGGGCAGTGGTATGAACGCTGGAAGTCAATTTACCGCTTACCCATGAGAAATAAGCCTGTGGCGAACTGATATGATCACTTTTATAATCAGGAGAGTCATTTAAAAAGGCCAGAAATAAGACCCAGGCAGGTCTGAAAATAGAGCATTCATTAATATGATTTGCTGCTTTGTCATATTTTCCAACTACCAAAAGATGCTGATTCTAAGTGAGGATGCAGGCAGGGAATAAAAAGGGAAACCATCGACAAGAGAAAACAGAGCAGATGTTTTAAAAGGACACCTGCAGCAAAAAGAAAATGCTGACAGTCTGATGACACTCAGAAATGGCCCAGTGCCCTGTTGTCATGGCGCCCTCAGCTTCGAGACTGGCCTTTTGCTTGCTGGCCCTGTCTCCCACTCCACACCGTTCATCAGCACCCCTATGCAGGCTTTCGTTATGTCCTGCCAAGAGGTTTTCGTGGTACCTGACAGGTGCCCCACCACCCATTGCCATACAGAGAGCTCACCCTCACATTGAGCAACTTAGCTTCCTGATGTCCCACCTTCCTCACTGTGAAATGGAGTTAATAATAGTACCAGCCTCTTGGGTCCTTGTAAAGATCAGTGATGATGAGCACACCAGTTACAAGCTATTAAGTACACAGTCACTGATTTGGACATACACCCAGACACCTTTCCGTCTCAACCTGGGCCCTGGGCCCTGGGGGCACCCGTAAAGAATTGGCTCTCGTGCTTCTGAAGTGAGATCCCATCTGTGTCATGTTCTGCATTTGCAAGACGTCTGTTGATTAGGTAAATGGGAAATGCTTCCTGGTTTTCTCCAGGAAGACCCAGGGTACTAGATGTTGTCACCGACATCGAGGTTATCATGCTTTCTCTTGCCAACATCATCACAGTGAGGACAGCTCCCCTCGCCCTCAGCCCAACCACATGGTAGTATCTTTCTGTGCATTTCCTTTAACCCCCAGCCCCTGACGCACACACATACCCACCCTGGAAGATAGGACGGACGGCCAGTTGCTCAACTTATTCGAGGTGCACGCGTCCCAGGCCGGTGAATCAGGCGGAGTAGCTGCTTTGAGGAGTGCGTGGCTGAGGGGGGCGCCTTTGCCTCCATCAGGAGAGGAGAGTCAGGAAAGGCAGGGGACCAGGAGAGTGTTGTCTGTAATCCAGCAGACTGGGACCACCGGCCCGAGAATCCAGGACCACTGGCCTCAGACCAGCTTCGGGGGTGGAAGCAGCTGGACGCTGTACCCATGCTTCCTGTCTAAAGGCAGCTACAGTCACCTTCTGGTTGTTTGAGAATCAGCCTAGTATAAGGAGCTGACTCATATTGAAAATATTAAGTAAGATACACTTAAAACTAAAACCAGGCTGAGCATAACGTGGCCTTTCCTTGCCGATTCTGAAGATATCCAAGATCATGCAGGGCCTCAGAAGCTAAATCTTCACATGCATCCTGTAGGGGTCCGAAAGTAGTGCCAAATGTGTCCCTTTGTTCAGTCAGCCTTCTCTGGTACTGCACTGCCAACATAAAGCATCGGGGGCTTTATACATCTCCTTTCTGAAAGTCAAGGCTTTGCACGCTGAGCATGGCTGTGTCGTGTTGGCCCTTTATAAATGGTGCCACTTTGTGGGCAGTTCTGTCCTGCAGCTGCTACCTGTCCCCAAACCCAGAGGACCCTCTCCGCTCTCAGTGCCGTGGCAGGGCAGTCATGTGCTTGGCCCGGTGCTGTGGGGCAGAGCTTGGGCTCCTCACAATGTCAAGAGGGTTCTGGTTAGACCCCAGAGCTCAGGCGAGGGGAAGCCAACAGTGGATCAGAAGGAAGTTGGGTCTGCAGGAAGGAGGAGTGGTGGGGAGGCTTGTTTGGTCTCAGATGATTCCTCTGATTAAAAAAAAAGAGAGAGAGAGAGAAACACGCAGTTTTCTTGCATTTCGTATACGAGAGAAAAGCTAATGGCAGTGGCAAATCTTATCCATTGTGGTTCTCCTGCTTATCCTTTGCTTTGAGGTTCGATTATCCTGCAAGGAAGGGTTTCTGCCATGGAGGCTTTTAGCCTTTCCCTCCACGCTGCCCTTTCAAAAATGTATCATACTTAAAATACTATTTCTAGCAAAGGCATAAAGGCATCATTTTAGCTGTTCTCCCTGGACAAGTCATTTATAGAGTGTGAGAGGGATGCATTGGTTTCTATCAATTTAGGCAGATATAAAGGAAAACCTTACAAAATAGCAGTGCCTCCCTCAACTGTCAAGCTTACTTTCTCTCAGACGGAAAAAGACTGGAAGCAGGCTGTCCAGGGCAAAGTTCATTGGCCAGCCAGTTCATTCATCTCTCTTCTCTGCATTCCTTAGCAGTGGCTTCCTTCCTTAAAGTTGTCTTACGGTTTTAACAAAGCTGCTGGAGCTCCAGCCATCACCTCTGCATTCCGCACAGGAGGAAAGAGGAAAGTGGGGGACAGAAGTCTAAGCATCCTAGGTGTCAGTCTCCTTTAAAGAGCTTTCCTAGAACCCCCAAGTAACCCTTTCTGCCTACATCTTTTATTGGCCACTGTATCTGTAAAGCAGCTTGGGGAATGCAGTTTTTTAACTAGGCACTTTGCAGCCCCGACAACTTGGGGGTTGTTGACAACACAGGAAGTAGAGGAGAATGGATGTAGGATAGGCAACAAACAGTCTCCACAACAGAGTGCTCCCGAAGACAGCTAGATTTATGTTTTACAGCATCCTCGGTCCTATGACTAGACCCAGGACAAGTCACTTAGCTCCTCTGGGATCAGGGTCTACTTTGTGAAATAACCACATTGCTGTCATCGAGAGTAGACTGACTTCAAGGGCCCTGAACAACGTGGAGGAGGACGTTCAAAGGGACAGAAATCACTTGTTTGATTTTGGTATTAACAGTTAAAGAAAGAAGATTTCTGTTCATTCATGCATCAGCAAATACTTAATATTTACCCAATAAAATAATGATAATTCAAACACTGCTTTGTTTACGGAGTGCTTGCTTAGGGCCAGGCACTGTTCTGGATGCTTTGCAAAGATGACCTTATTTAGTCCTCACAGAACTGTGTGGCAGATTATTATTATTATTGTCCCCATCATTCAGATGGGGAAGCTGGGACACAGAAGGGTTAGGGGAATGGCTAAATCACACTGTTAGTAAGGAGAGGAGCTTCATTTTGAACGCAACAGTCTGCTTCTTTGGCGCAGGGATGCGGAGGTGAACTGGCAGACCAGGTCTTTCCTCTTTATGTCTTTCTGGTGAAATAGACATGAGCCCAATAATGTCAGGCTGTTGTAAGTGCCCCAGGGGACGAGTGCATGGAGGCAGGGAACCCTCACATCCTGTAGCACCTCCTGCCTCCAAGAAAAGCAGTCCGAGCTTAGTGTTCTTTCCCCCCCCCCACCCAACCCCAGAGCACATACCAGGAATCTCAGCTATGTCTGGGTTCATGACTCACCCCCTCCCTTGCAGCCAGCTTTCCCAGAGTCAGCTCCTGAGTCAGGACCACGCCCTTCCAGCCCCGAGGATACAGACTGGGCTTCAAAGGTTCGGCAGTGTTCCAGCAAAGAGCAGAATGGCCGAAGTAGAAAAGTTTCAGCTCCAAGGACGCGGAGTTTATTCACATAATTCAACCTGATCAAAGGACAGAGAAGGTGAACCTGTCACACCCTCCGCTACATGACCCCATTATCTAGTGGCACAACCAGGGCCATGAGGATGCATGAGGACAGTATGGATTTTTCAGCAGGGAGTGTTTGCTGTAATTCTGCCTTGGACTAAGTCTAAGTCCCCTCCTGTGTTTTCTTTGCTTTGCACCATCTCAGCGCCTTGCTTCATCCCTCCGTCTTCCCCTCCAGCTCCTTTACATTACGTGATACATTTATGCCTTTGCTGAGGGAAAATTCACATAAACAGATGGGGTGGCCAATGAAACACACAGGCTGCGATGGGTGGTGATTTGAGGACAGCTCCTTGAAGGAGCCTGACATCTAAGAGGCTTAACATTTTGTCCTCCACTTCCCTCTGTCCTCCTGTATGGAATGCAAAGGTGATGGCTGGATCTCCAGCAGGCTCCTTGAAATCATGAGACAACTTGGAGAAAGAAAGGCAGTGCTAAGGATGGCAGAGCAGGCAAATGGTCCCAGGGCTTTGGGAGGCTAGGTGCTTTGCCTGGAGATGCGACTATTTTTGGAGTGGGCTTACCTGCGTGATGCAGAGGGAGGTATGTGAAATCACTGCTGAAATTCAATCTGTAGGTCAACTAAGATGGTCTGTTGGAACATCAGTTCCCTTTGTGTGGAGCTGCCTTTTATGCCTCTGGTAGAAGGAGCAAGAGCTCAGGGCTGCACAGTGACTTTTATGGACTCTAGGTGCTTAGCCTTCGTGGCCCCCTCCTCATGTAAGAGCATATCATGACTGTCTCAGTGTAAAGATGAATGTTGTTCAAACTGGATTCATTATTATATATTCATTTTGATTATATTCTGGTTTCTCTTCTGATTTTAAAATAAATGAAAACATTTAATTTTTAAGAGTATGATGCAGAGGTTGGCACGGGGAGGGCAGAGAGCAAGCACAGAAGGGCCTGTGAGCCTTGGCAGCCCCTCTGTAGAGCCTCAGCAGCCAGGACACTCACATCACCCCCGGAAGTGACGGGGAGGATGATGGGGAGGGTCTGTCCCGTGCCAGTTTTCCTGTCACCCCTGACTCCTCGATAATTGCTCTACTCATCCAGCTGATCTGTTTAGTGGGTACAGATTTCAGTCTGTGGTGCTAAGGTATCAAAGATGTAACACTCCTCTGTTCTCGAAATCTCTAAAGTACATTAGATCTGCTTTAAGCTCACTATATTACCCCCTCAACCTGGCTGAGGGAAGATTCAGATTCTGTCATTATCGGGAACGCTTGTGGGTCCCAGTGCTCCTGGGGTCATGGCACAATCTCAGGGTTACGCGGGGCCGGGCAACCGGGGCGGGGCAGTCTGCTCTGTGAGGGGGCCGCCACCCTTGCCGTGCGACACCCGCGACTCAGCGGGTGTGGGGCTCCAGAGCTGCTCGGACTCCCGCTGTAGCCAGAGGGGCCTGCGCGGCCTGGTGGTCTGTCCCTGACCCTAGGCTCCTCCTCCTGTGGAGTGTCTGGTGGGGGCACCCCGTCTATGCCTCATCCTGTCTGCTGACTGCTGCTGGGCCTCTCCTAACCTGGGCCCCCACCTCGGCCTCGGCCTTGGCCTTGGGGTGGGGGGGAAGAACGGTGATAGCAGGAGAGTCAGAAACACACCCATCTCGGGGGACCTGTGGAGGTCACATGGTGTCTTCTTGTGACTCCCCAAGACCTCCAGAACAGCACTGTTCAACAGAACTCTCTGGGATGATAAAAACGTGTGCTGTCTGTGCCACGGTGCAGCCACAAGCCACATGTGGCCTCTGAGCACTGGAAAGGTGGCTGGTGTGACTGAGGGATTGAATTTAAACTTACATTTTATTTCAATTCATTTAAATATAAATGTGGCAGTATCGTAGCTAATGAGGTTTATCTGAGGCACGATTATTGCTAATTAAATTTAAATGTACATAGCCACATGTGGCTAGGGGCTATCATATTAGAAAGCACAAATCTAGGTAGAGCATGTTTTCCTAATCTGGGCAGCTTTGAAAGATGGGCCATCACCCTGAGGGTGGATGTGGCCCTGGGGCGCAGGGGTCAAGTTGAGCCTCGCTCTCAGCCACTCGTCAAAGGGGCGGAGAGTGTCTGGGCCAGGCGGGTGGGGGTCCCACGTCTCTGCCACCAGGGCCACTAGTGTAAGCCCTCAGTGTCCCCCTCTCTGGGGATAAAACCTCAAGTGGGCTCTCAGGGCCTCCAGTGCCTGGAGAACGACCTGCCCAGGAGGTGGCCCAGGCTGGGCACCCGACACCGAGAACATTCCCGCCAGGTGTCTGCTGGTTTCTCCTGGGCGCGGGGGCCTCAGGGTGAGGCCCGCCTAGACCGTCTGGGCTTGTGGTATTTGATCACGAACTTCCCTGTTTGGGGAGAGGCATCCTTATTTTTGTTTGTGTGGGGCCATTCCGGGGACGGACTAGGTTGGCCTAAGGGACGTCTCAGGCTCGGCCCCTGTCACTGTCATCCTACACACCCCCGAAGTGTGTCTTTTGACTCTTTTGGCCTTTTAAGGGACAAGAATTAAACCATGTTCAGCCATCGACAGGAAGCACACAAGCAGTGGGGAACGGGGCAGAATGGGCAGAAGACAGCAAACCCAGGCCCCAGGCCCACGTTCCCCCTCTCCCCTGCCCTGTTCCACTGCAGCACGACATGCAGCAAAGTGATGTCCTCCCAGGGGTATGGGATGCCGGGACACTCCGTTTCCCTCCCCTGAAGCCAGGCCCCCAGGCACCACACTGTTTGCTCTATCCCATGGACTGACTGGCCGCCGGGAGGCCATGGGCCACCGTGAGGAAACCGCCTCTGCTCCCCTAGCTCCTGGCCGCATAACCTCTGTGCATCCTGGCCTGGGAAGTAGGGAGAGAGGAGTAAGCGCCACGAGGGTGGTTTTGAGGATGAAAGGGCTCGCTGCGTGGAGAATTCTTAGCAGAGTGCCACGCACCGTAGGTGTTCAATAGTATTGACTGCTGTTAGTGGAATGGCTGCCTTTCTGCGGTGTGCTCCCGACCACAGACACCTTTCTCTGGGGCCCCCGATCTCCCCCGAGCCGTGGTCCGTCCACTCCAGCTTGGGCGCCCGAGGAATCCCATCATCCTGCCTCCACATTCCGTTTTCTCCAGGCCCAGGGGCAGCTTGAGCTGTATAAGGATAGAGCTAGGGGAGAGGGATTCAGTTGTCTGTCCCTTCATGTATTCATTCGGTATTCATCAGGTGTTTACTGAGACCTCTGGAGGCAGGTGATAAGCAAATGTGGTTGTTAGAAGGGCTGCTGGAGGGGGATGCAAGTGGGGCAGGGCAAGGGGCCTCACGTATATGGGGTGGTCTCTGAGGGTCCCTCCACGTGAGTGGAGATCTGAAAGGAAGTCGGTTTATGCATTGATGTCTTGCTTGGTTCTCTCTGTATGGACAGGCAGCTAGAGTAGGCTCCTGGCTCCCCCTGGCTAGCTGTATGACCATGAGCGAGTCACCAAGCCTCTCTGATCGTCTGTACAGTACGGTGGGGTGACCCACCATGGTGAGGGCTCAACAACCCAACTTGGGGTCATCACCATTACGCAGATGCTCTTTACTTTGTATCAGGAGTTCTCTGGGGTCAAAGGGCACTGCCCACCCCAGCAGTCCCTCTACGTGAGCCCCATAAGGGGCTGTTTAATCTATACGTAAACCCCTTCTCTCCTTCCGGAGACAGCCCAGCCCATCACTGCAAAGCACCGACTGAGAAGCTGTTCCATCAATAATCCAAAGCCTGTTTTCTGGCACTTCCACATTTAGGAAGTGCTCTGCCCCCTGAAGCTATTCAGTCATATCCGTGGTCATGACTATGGTCATAATTCAGCACACTCATTAACATTCATCGGGCAATTCTTCTGTCCCAGAAACTGCCGAATTATAACACAAGCCTCAGCTTCTTCCACGCTGAGCCCCTCCAGTCGCCTAGCTGTTACCACTGTGCTCAAGCTCTTCCTTCTTCCCACAGTTCCCGAAAGTGGGTGCTGAGGTGTTCGGCAACCTTGACCCCGGGCTGCCCTTCTGGTCACGGACCACAGTTTTCCGACGTCCCCCCTCCCATGAGCACAGTGACCTGCCTTGTCCTGGATGCGAGGCTGAGGTTTGGGGCCCACACACCCATCCACTGGCCAACATCCTGGCCTCTTTGTGTGGGGACATGTGCAAAGCCACCTTTCCCGCATTTTGCATCTGGGTACTGACTTTTGGTTTAACCTCCTAGATTTGGCCTGGGTATTCTCTAACGTAAAATATGAAGCTTGATATCATCTGCAAGTTAGAGAGGTGTCCCTCCCTTTTCCACGTTCACCATAAGACCATTTGGCTCAGTGTAGACCGAGAGCAGAGACCTGTGGCACTCCACTAGGGACTGTCTTCAAGGTTGCCCACATCTATCATTCTGGGGCACCTCCCTGAATACCAACAGCTCCCCTTGTTGCACAGGTTTCCGTGTTGCAGATGAATGGGTGACGAAACATGTCACATAATCAAATGTGTTGTGTGACCCCACTGACAAACGGGGCAGGTACTGATGATTTAGACGCTCAGCCAGACTCCTCCTGATGGGTGGATGGCCATCCTCCTTCTGTCTCATTCACCTCTCCCCCATCCTCAAACACTGGCAGCTTTCCGGGAGGCTCACAAACCCTACGGTCCGCTGTTAGATGCTAGCAGTGAGTCTTAAACATCTAGAACATCTGAACGCTCAGTTGGGGATTGTTGGTTTAGTTGCTTATACAGAGTCACATCCTCGGGGTTTGTGGGTTGGATGCGTTTGATTCGTTTCAGACAGGCCTTTCAAGTAGGCATCACCGAGCCCGGCCTGACAGATGGGTGGCTGTCTCTGTGCAGCGGTCCCTTTGAAGTCCCCAGAAGTGCCTGTTCTGCGGAGGGAGGGGAGAGGCCCAGAGTGAGTGCAGACTGCCACCCAGCAGCACAAGAGGTGACTGCAAATCAGAACGTTCACGGTGAGAAAGTGAGTCACCCAGTCACCGTCCCACCTTCCCAAAGTGGGTATCGCCTGCTCGGTGTTCACCCGCTGAGTCTATCCCCAGGGGCACCTGCGCAGAATAGGGATAGTCACTCAAGAGGGGCCAGATGGCTGCCTCCCCCAGTCATTACATAGCCTTTAATGGAGCGCAGTCTTCTCTCGGCTCATCACCACCTCCACCTGCCCTCTGGTTGCCAAAATTATCAGAATCTTCCAACTCTAATTTCTACCACTCTGTGAAAATGAATAGCCAGTGAGTGGCAAGAGAGGGACTTCTTACTAAAATGGAAATTGTTCTCCAAGTTTCAGGAGGGAGTTCCAGGACTTTCTGAGCAAACAGCTTCCAAAGATCATTACGGCCACTCAGTGCTCTACCAGTGGAAAAGGGGGGACCCCCAGTTCTCATGTTGGAGGTTTTAATTTATATCTCGTGCAGGACTTCGGGGAGATTAACCATGCTGCTTAAAGTGTATGTGGTAAATCAATTTTGAAAGGGCCTCCTGGCAGCAATAGGGGATGGAGAAACTAATATTTATGGAGTATCTTCCATAGGCCCTGTGTGTGCTGGCTGCTTTATATCCATTAACTTGTTCAATCCCCATATCCATCCCGTGAGGACTGGGAACTCTTAACTCATGTTGCACACAAGCAGGCTAAAGTGCTCAAGAGTTTTGGGGTGCACAGACCAAGGCAGAGCCAGAATTCTCACCAGCCTCATCCCAAAACACCATGAACCCCCAACCGGCCAATGTCGGGCTTTGTGTGGGATTCTATTTTCCAAGACCACAACCAGATTAGAGCCTTTTCGGATCGTTCAAATAAATCACTCCCAAAGGAAGACAACTTTTTTGGAATCCCTGCCTTAACAGCTCTTCCACGACCTCAGGGAATCTTGCTGGAAGCTCTGTGGTTAGTCGTGGGGAGCGCACTCCTGCCAGGGGCACCTCACCTGGAAAAGGGCCCTCATCGAAGGTGGCACTGACCTTCAGCTGATGCTTCTCAGCATCTTTCGAGATGAGCATAGAGGATGTCTCTTTTAATCTGCAAATATGAATAGGGGATAGAGTTTCCTGCTTTAATTAATTCTTTGAATAAGTTTCGAAAGTGAAAGTAAATACAAAGGGGTCAGGCGAAAAGCACACTCTCACCCCTGTCTCCTACCCAGTTCCCGTTGACCACCCCTCTGAAACCCTACTCTTCAGTGGCTTATCTGTCCAGGGTTTCTTTATGCAAATGTAAGCAGGTATTTGAATGAATCTTTTTCCTTTCTTTCCTACTTTCCGCAAAAACCATCACAATCGTTTTTTACTGTTAAACCACTTCTGTGCTCTCGAGAGCACCGGGTTGTGTGTTCCCTCCCTGCATTCGGGGCTTCTGGGCTGGCCACGCTTCCCCTTCTCCCCAACCCTGGGGGTGAGGCCTGTGCTTGTGCGGGCATCCAAGGGTCAGGCGGGCACACAGGGAAGGCACCACGTACGGGCTCCTGTGCCCAGTGAAGCCCCAGGCCAGAGTGGTGAGGGCCACCCTGAGGGTCCAGTGGGGCTGAGACGCGCTCTCATGGCCCGGGACTCCATTGACCCAGGCTGGCGATTGGGCAGCTGACAGTGATTTGGTCGCCCTGGGCTTCATGAGGGTCCAGGACCCCCATAGCCAGCTTGACACCAAATTTTATTTTCAAAAGAGATGGATGAGGAGCTGGATTGAGAGTTGAAAAAAAAAAAAAAAAAACCCATCTCAGAATTCTTTTAAACAAATCCCCCTAAGTGAAACTTTGTGCTCTGGCCATGGCCGGAGGCACCCCAGGTGGCCATGGCTGACATTTCAGTGTCTTCTCTGGGCCTGACCCCGTTCCAAGTGTCACCAAATAACCCTCCATGAGGATCTCCATCTCTCAGGGAGGAAGCTGAGCCTGTGGTCACAGAGCTAACAAGTGGGGGAGCCAGAGTTCAGGCCAGACAGCCAGCCGCCCACTCCAGCTGGTTCCTCAGCAGTCAGCTGTCCTCACGGCAGGGCGCCCCCCCCCCGGGGGGGGCCGAGGGGCTTCCTGGATTTTACCCTCAGGGGAGCACCTATGGCGTTGCAGGACAGAAGGCAGCACAGAGCCCAGGGTGGCAGGACATCTGCGCTGAGGCATGACAGCCCAGGCCCCGTCTGGGCGGCCCTGCTCCTTCCAGAGGCCCAGCTGGCTGAGAGCGTCCCTGAGAGGCACCTCCTGACTGGGACTGTTTCCACCAGCAGCAGGATTTTGAGCTATGGAATTCCACGCTTTTAACAACCTTGAATTCGACACTGACAAACAAGAAAGCGGATGTGTTTATAAGAAGGCAGTTTATTTTCGGGGGAAGGAGTTTGGGGGAAGACACTGGCAGAAGAAATGACAGAGAAAGTGAGTGGAAGTCCAGACTTCGTGAGTCATCCGTCAAGGCCTCTGTGTGTGTTATGGGCTGAATCGTGTCTCCCCAGAGTTCACATGTTGAAGCCCTACCCCTCGAGTAACTCAGAAGGAGACCTTATTTGGAAATGGTGTCGTGGCAGACATGATTAAAGATGAGGTCATAGTGGAGTAGGGTGGCCCCTTTTCCAGTGCGAGCGGCGTCCTGACGAGACGGGGACGTTTGGACACAGACACGGACACGGGGAGAAGGCCAGGTGGGGATGGCAGTGAGGCTGCCACAAACCAGGGAGGCTGGGAGGGACGCCGGGGTCACATTCTCTCGCTGGCTGCCTTCAGCGGGAGCGTGGCCCCGCCACACCTTGATCTCAGACTCCTCGCTGGCAGAACTATGAGATAATACATTTCTGTGGTTTGAGCCCCCAGCTTATGGTCCTTTGTTACGGCAACTCTAGGAAACTAAAACAGTGCACATCCTTCCAGATGCTGAAGGAGGCTGCTCTGAGCAGGTCTCCATCCTGAATCCAGCTCAGCTTGGATTAGCCAGTCAGGACACCCCTGCCGGCAGTGGCGACCACTGGGCCTGTGCCCAGGCAGTCCTGCTTTAGTTAAGCAAATAGAATGTTCTCACTTTGTTTTAGCTTTTCCCTAACTGCAGAAACACGGAGGTCAAAAAGCGGAATTTGGTCTTTACATTAGGTTTTTAAAAAGGGGTGAGGGGTGGGCGGTGGGGGGGGTGGGTGGGGAGAAGGAGCCACTTCATCTCTATATGTGATGGGATCCATGCTCTGGTGGGCCGCATGATGTGTCCCCGGGTAGGGCTGGCGACGGAGCCACAGTCTCCACGTGAACGTGAGCGGAGCACTGTCTAACCTCATGCCAGGACCTCCCCGGGCGATCGGAACTTTCACCCACATTGTCCTTTGCCGGCTCCTTTCCCTTCCACCAACGGTCACACGCGTCCCTCCAAATTACAACTTACAAAGCAAGCAGGGAGGCTTCCGAGGGCCGGGAAGTCACACTTTATTGTGGGGACTTTTGGCCTTGTTTCCTAGTTCTTGAACAAGGGTGACTGTGAACCTAACACGAACATGGCTTTGACAAGCAGTTCAGAAAAACAGGAACCGCCAATTCATGAGAACTTAAAGAAAAAAATAGTTTAAAGAACTGAGAAATTGCCACATTATAGTGAAAGAATGTCAGGTTTTGGAAATGACAAAAACGAGCAATTTTCACCTCGAAAACCCGGTGGAGTCAGTTACACAAGACAGAACCACACACAAACACGAGCATTTCTTATAATATAAGGGCATTTACAGTCAAGAGTATTTCATGGAAAGTTATTTTAGTACCAAGGGTAGCCTTCAGCAATGAGTATTCGTCAAGAGAGCGAAACCTTGACTTCAAAGCAGGAGGCGGAGGAGCCCAGACTCAGAGCAGCGTCTGAATGCTCTCACATGGTGCAGCTGGGACCGGGGACCAGGGACTGGGCCCAGCGAGAGGTTCCACGCAGCGGGAGGTGCTGCCTGGGACGCCCTCGTGACTGCGCGGGGGACACACCCCTCACTGGCACGCCCCCCCCCCCCCCCCCCCCCCGCCGGGTCGCCGCCTGTTTGCTACAAGCATCAGCCTTAAGCTTTTTGAAGAACTCTTATATTGTCAAATTGAGGGCATTATTGGAAGCAAGCAAAATGGCATGCCAGACTCCGTCTGTGGGATGTAGCTGAAGGTTATATCTGTTACCTGAAGGTAATATCTGAAGAAACTATAAATGCACCAGGTGGAAGACATCCTACGGGTGGAGGTGCTGTGGGACTGCCCCAGGCAGAGGGCTCAGCTGGGAGGACCTGGGTGGCAGGCCTGGTCAGCCCTCAGGACAGCAAGGCCAGGGACTTCAGAACCAAAGACAGGGAGGAAGATAATCACCCACATTTCTCCCTGCGGAGCTATCTGCTGTTCCCATTTGGGCTTGTTTTCTTCCAGTGTTTTTCCTCTGTATATGTTTAATAATTGCCTGAGCAGTCTATCACATAATTCAGTCTTCTTTAAAATGTAGAATAGTACAGTTCACGCAGCACCCTTTGCCCCATTTTTGTGGTCACCTTACTTGGCAGCTACGCACAACTGGTGTCCCTTCAGAAGGGTGGATTTAAAATTTGCCCTCCCCGGGGCGCCTGGCTGACTCAGTCAGAAGAGCATGCGACTCTTGATCTGGGGGTTATAAGTTCAAGCCCCACATTAGGTGTAGAGATTACTTAAAAATAAAATCTTTAAAAAGAAAGTTGCCCTCCCTGAAGAGTTTTAGGATGTAAATCCAATAAACGATGCACTGAAAGAAAATGGAAAGGATTAAACTCAGCCTCCAGAAATACTGATTTTAAAAACAAATATGTAAATTAGCGGATTGTTCTGCAGAGGGGCTGGTTTAAAGGAGAAGGGCTGTTGTCTGCTAATGATTACTCCTTATAAGTTGCCTGCTCATATTCCTTTTTTCTTTTTTTCTTTTAACTTCAGGGGAGAAGGGCCTCTATGTGGCTGAGCAGAACATAGTGGGCATTGAGGTGCTCCCACCTCAAACCTCCGAGGAGACCCCCCCTGCCAAGGGGCTCTCTCGTGGTTAGGCCAGGCCTGTCCTCACAGCGGGAAGGAGGCTCATCCATGGTGTCTGTGGCATCCCAGACTTCATGGCAGCAATGATGTTCTCACTGTCTCAAGCTTTTTTTTTTTTTTTTTTTTGAAAGGGAGGAAGAGAGGGGGCAGGCCGAGGGAGAAGGAGAGAGAGAGTCTTAAGCAGACTTCATGCCCAGCATGGAGCCCAACACGGGGCTGAATCCCACAACCCCGGGATCATGACCTGAGCTGAATCAACAGTCGGACACCCAACCAACTGAGCCACCCAGGCGCTGCTTTTTCTGAAATTTCATTTAATTTCCAGATTTGTATTTAGAAAAAATAGTTTATGCAGTTCTTTCAGCCTGTTCATAGTCTGTGCATTCCCTCCCTCCCTCCCTCCCTCCCTCCCTTCTTTTCCTTTTTGGTTGTTGTCCTATTAAGAGCTCTCCTCATATTCTGAGTTTTAAACCTTTGCTATATATGCTGCAAATCATTTCTCCCAGTCCATTGCTTGACCTTCTACTTTATTTACTGTGTCTTTCATTTTACAGAAATATTTAATTTTTTTTAAAGATTTTATTTGAGAGAGATAGTGAGAGAGAGCAAAAGCAGGAGGAGAGGGAGAAGCAGGCTCCCCACTGAGCAGGGAGCCCGATGTGGGGCTCGAGCCCAGGACCCTGGGATCATGACCTGAGCCGAAGGCAGATGCTTAACCGACTGAGCCACCCAGGCGCCCCAGAAATACTTAATTTTTTATGTAATCCAATCTGTTACGATTTTCTGGACACCCACGTTTTGGCTTGCTCAGAAAGTCTAGATCACAAAAAAATATGTGGTATTTTATAATTTCATCTTTCTGGTTTAAAATACCAAGTTCATGGGGATTTATTTTTGTTTACGATTTGAAGAAGAGGTATCCAATTTTTCTCTAAATGGACGGCGGTTTTTCCTAGTCCCATTTATTAAGCAGCCTACTTTTTCCTGCTGAAAATATTTTAAGTGTGTGGGTTTTACATTGGGGGAGTTGGAAGGGGTGAAGTAGGCAATTTTGGTTGGAATGTGGAACTCCAGTGTTTTGGCATCACATCTCTATCTGAACTTGGGGCTCAGGGATGGAGGGAAGTGCAGAGCTTTCAGAGAAGGGGTTGGGTGGATAAGCTGGGACAAGTGGGCAGCGAACACGGTGGAGGGACAGCAGAGGAGGGTGTGAGTGGAGAGCCAAGAAGAAGCTTGGAATAAACGGATCCAGCTTGGGGTCGGCTCATGGAAAGGCAGGTGCTCATGCTGGACGCAGGCCAGCCTGGGCCAGCCCCCCGGGAAGACTTGTGGGCATGGGGAGAGTCAGGTTTGGATATTTGCGTGTTGAAAAATTTGATCTCAAGTGTGAAAAGTAGACATGGCATCTGGGTAGAAAAGAAGCCTGATTTTTCTGGAGCCGGAGAAACCGGATCCGTGAAAATAACCTGAAGAGCAGGAATGGACACAGCCTACAAGAAGGAACCCAACCCCACCAAAGCATGGAGTTTGAGTCAAACCAGAAGACTTAGTGGGGCTCAAGTCTGCTAACAGCTTCAGAGGGCGGAAATCTAGAAAGAGCATCCAGAGGGCCAGCCTGAAGCCCCCCCCTTTCAAAGAAACCTTCCCAGGATGCTGTGAGTTCTGTCTTGCCACCATGAAGTCCTTAGCGGGGAGACCATTAAGTCCCCAGCACCCTACCTTCCGGGTCCGTAGCAGATACCAGCTGAACCAACCTCATGGGCTTATGATCTGTGCAATTGTTCAGGGCTCTGTGCTCAGAATGCCCACACCCAGACTCTCTGGCTCTGCTGTCGCCATCCTGAAATTCTGAATAGTTTTGGAACAATTCTGAAATGTGCGTTGTAAATATCCCAAATGGCATAACATAGACAGTATATCCTAAATGTAGTGGTGATGGAACCTTCCCCTCTTTTTTTCTTGGAGAATTGTATAGGACCAGAGTTCCAAAGAATGAAATTTGGGACAAAACATACCAATGTCACACGTGTTCATTTTGCACTGGGTCCCACATGTTCTGTACTTGGGCCCGAATATAGGTCATGGGTCCCAGCCCTGTTCCTGGGAGCCCAGACAATGCTTGCAATCCTTGAGCACAGTGTTTGAGGGAGCCCTGCCAGGTGGCAGAGGCAGCAGGAGCTGAAATGTAGTTGCCTTTCGTGACTTGGACTCTTCACTACTGCTTTATGTAACAGCAGGTCCTGATTTATGAAATGTGGCTTAAAAGCAGCTTACAGAAATGAAGGGGTAGGGACAGAATTTCCAGGGAAATTCTGTCCCCATTAAAGAACCTCTAGCCACAGGACCTGCTGCACATGTTCTCTGCAGTAGAAAGGACCCACAGAGAGAGAGGGCTGCCAGCAGGAGGCCTAGGTGCTCTACTGAACTGAGAGCTCAAGGGTGCACTTATCCTAAATGTTCCTAGAACTAAGAGTCAGGTGCCCTGAAACAGGGGTTGTAGGAGGCCTCTCTGTCCCAATCTGAGATGTGCTCCATGGTGGGGAGCTGTTGGACAGCCTTCCCAGTTTATCCACCAGTCCCTGGGGATTCCTGCAGATTGAAGGAGTCTTCTTTTCTCTCACCACCCACTGTGGCCCACCTCTGCAGGACCTCCCTAGACAGAAGCATCCGCCTGGCAGCAGCATTCAGGGACTGAGAAAGCACCAGGCCAAGGCGGACCCATTTCTCTACCTACACATTAGACCCAGGTACTCCCCCTAGGGGAAAACGTGCAGCCCAGTTATAAAGAAGGCACCACAGGATGTGAGGCCAATGCCCATTCCTACCGAAATTCTAAACACATAGCTCTCTGGTGAGTTCTCCTTCAGGATTTGACAGATCAGATTCCCAACAAGGAGAGCCCACTGAAGTCAGGACTTGCTGCGGGGTTCTTGGAATTTGGTAGCTCACCCAACATGTTGGTTTATGAAATGGAACATCCAGAACCTCCAGTGGCAGTTGCCCCCATAGGAAGCAGAAGCTTCAGTAAAACTTCCTCTGTGCTGTTTCTATGCTCAGGCCACCTGTGGGTCAGTTATTCATAATGTGGCCATGGAGGTGAGGGGGCATCAGTGAGTTGGTGTAGAACATCATAAATGCTGTGCCCCACAGTCAAGTGTAGAATGAGAAACTCCAGGCTGATTTAACAGAAACTTTTTTTTAATTGCAGGACTTCTCAGAGCCTTTAGCCATGCTTTGTACATGTCTGAAATGTGCTTTGTAAATATCCCAAATGGCATAACGTAGACAGTATATCCTAAATGTAGGTGGTGATGGAACCTTCCCCTCTTTTTTTTCTTGGAGAATTGTATAGGACCAGAGTTCCAAAGAATGAAATTTGGGACAAAACATACCAATGTTACAGAAGTTCGGAAGGAATATGTTAGTATGGGATAAAAGAGAGTGACATTTGGATTAAAATTTTAAAAATCAGAGAAGATCCCTAGATGTTCCCAGATGGGAAGAGTGGTAAGGTAAGAGGCAAAGTATAGTGACAAGTGGCAGATCTAGGGCTGGCTGGCGAGGGCAGGCTTGGGGAAAAGACATCCTGGAGACCGGTCGCCCTCTTGGAAGGCAGCCTTATCAAGGAAGCTTGGCGTGGCCAGGAAGGAACGGACCCAGGTGGCGGGGCAACAGATGGACACAGAGCTCAAGGTAGAGGTGGCAGCACGGACAACTGGCTGAGTTTTGAAACTCCAGGCCGCCCACGTCACCACTGACATTTCGAAAACTCAGAACAGATGGTAACACCTGGGCCTGTACAGATGGGCCAGGAGGATGGCTGTGACCATGTGAGCGGTGGGCACGGAGTGGAAAGAGTTTCTCCCACTGGAGCATTAAGAATATTACAGAGGGGCTCCCCCTCTTCCCCTCAACGGTGTACTGGCTGAGCAGCCACCAAATAGCACGTGGGAACAGCTGCATGCCAGGAGCACACTGCGGCCCACCCTTGGGGGTGTCCACGTGGAGGATGAGCAGTGGCCAGGAGTGAGAGGCACCCTCTGGCTGTGATGGACAGCTCAGTGTCGCTGGTCAGTTAGGACAACCCTGGGGAGGAGAGTAGTAGATCACGTGCATTCAGTAAGGCCTAGTCCAACTGGGTCTGGCTCTTCTTTCTCTTTGGAACCAACAGAATCGACTGCTCATTGAACTGCTTATCCTGGAATCTCACAAATTTGCACGTTGACTTTGTTAATAAAAGACTAAGTAGATAATTCAAACAAGCCCTGTGGTTTGGAAGTCACAGGTTTTGGCACTTCATGTTCATGCATAAGACGAAGAGCATTTGAGGAACAGCATTTCCTAGACCAAGGCTTTATGTTTGGATCAAATGCAGCCCCTCTAGACAATCTCCCAAAGAAATTCAGTTGGCCTCTTTTGTCTGTACCTTGCTCTTATTGCCTCATCCCATGCATATATTTATGTGTGTTCACATTTATGTATGAACATGCACTCATGTGCCCTCCTATGCAGACATTTGGTTCCTGAAATTTTAATCCATCCGCCGCTAAGGTGCATAACCAGGACAGACTGATGGAAAGTTTTTAGTGCTTGAAAGAGCAGACATGATAGTCATCTTACATTATAAAGAACACCAAACTATTCTATGAGAAATATTTCTGCATCGTGTGAGGAAGTAATGAGATGTGAATGGGGCGAGAAGCCGTGGTTATCTCATTAAGCACGAAGGTACTGATGAGGATGCAATGAAGAATCAGAAGGGAATCCTGGTGGAAACAACTTTTGGCCTTGAAGGAGAGAGGTCTGAACAATGAAAGCATGAAGGTGGAAGGGAGAACCCTGGAGAAGGGCTGGAGGATGACTTACCCTGAGGCCCACGGTGCTGCCGAAGGAGGCACCATCTGGACCAGGCCCTGAGAGGCAGGTGTCTTTGGATGTGCAGCCGTGGACACGGAAGGCTGTTTGGGTGCAGGAGTCCGTGTGTGCACAGGCACGGAGGTGGGCGTGTCCAGGCGGGGGCGTGTCCAGGTGGGGGGCGTGTCCAGGCTGCGTGTATCCGGGGGCGTGTTGTGTGCCCTTGGACGGGCAAATCAGCACAGAGGTGGAGGTCCAGGACTCAGCAGGAGAAGTGGGTTGGTTCCCCTCTGGCCGCTATGACACAAATACACAAATGAGTACAGCCGCTCACGGAAGAGCCGTCAGGGCACACGTTTCTGCCGAGGTTGACATTGCCCAAACCATGGCTGGAATTCCCTTGGGGGGATTACTCTCGGAGCCCATGCAGCAGCCACAGGGAAAAGAACCCCCATTGCCCCAGCTGGCTCACTTCACCTGACAGTTTCTAAAATCTCTCACACAGAATTTGTCACTCTACTAAGCATCCATAAAATGCACTGTGAGCCTGAAAAGCTTTTGCAAAAGAAGAGCTTGAAAATGGAACCTCGAGCAGCAGAAACTGTGACTTCCAAACCCCAGGGCTTGTTTGAATTATCTTTGTAGTCCTTTATTAACGTCAACGTGCAAATATGTGAGATTCCAGGACGGGCAGCTCTGGGAGCAGTGGGTTCCACTGGTTCCAAGTAGCAAGAGAATTCCCTTGTCTTAAGGACCAGATCCATTTGGAATATTCTTTATTAATCACTTATTATAGCATTAATATAACTCTAAACTACCTATCTGGGGTCTTTCCTTTTGTGATGCTGGTGGCACTTTCTTCTATCATCAGAGACTTGTCACAGTGTTCATCCTGAATTCAATTGCTTCTCTCCAACTATTCCAAGCTAATTCTGGGCATGTGTTTCTGTGTGCTTCTGTGCTGTCCATGTTGAAGTCCTGGCTCTATACTGTTTTCCTTATTATTTAGGATCCCGCTGGAAGGACATTACTAAGTTTTGTGAAATCAAAGTTCACATGTTGACTGAGATTATGTGGGTTGAGGGTCCTCTGAAAGCTTGGAGGCTAGGGCTGCCTCAGTGGTATCTAATGGCCCAAGAGATATAAATCCTTGCAGCTGTTGGTCACTGAGCAGAAAAACCAAAGTGGTTTTCGAACCAAACTGGTTTGAAATGTGCTCTGGCTTCCGTAACAAAATACCAAAGACTCCATGGCTTAAACAGCAGATACTTATTTGCTCACACTCCCAGAGGCTGGAAGTCCAAGATCAAGGCTGGTTTGGTTTCTTCTGAGGCCTCTCTCCTTGGTTTGCAGACAGCCACCTTCTCCCTGTGTCCCCACATAGTCTTTCCTCTGTGCATGTGCTGGTCTGTGTCTTAATCTCCTCTCCTTAGAAGGACAGTCATATTGGATTAGGGCCCACTCGTATGACCTCATTTTGCCTTAATTAGCTCATTAAAGGCACTATCTCCAAATACAGTACTATACTGAGGTACTGCAGGTTAGGACTTCAACCTACAAATTTTAGTGGATACAATTCAGCCCATAACAGTTTGTTCTAGGTAATGCATTTAAGACTCATTTCCATGTATTTCGCTCACCCTTGGATGAATTATGCAAGAAGTGGCTAGGTGAAATGTCTGGCCAGTTAACATCATGATGATCGATTATAAAGACAAAACTTGTTCGCTTTTGCATTCTTCACTGTTGGCTTCTGTGCTTTAAATCTGACAGCTACAATTCAGAATTCTACTAGCGAGAGTGTCAAATCTCTTTCTGGTTTCAAATAGTACATTTTCATCTCTACCAATGTGACCCAGGGCCAATTGCAAGTAGGTAGGGTATGATGCTCATGTTTGTGAGACCACAGGGGCCCCTAGTTTTCTGTGCAGGACCCTCTAGCCCTGTGGCAGAGGGCCGCATCGCCTGCCTAGTGGCTGGACCTATTGTTCCCTCTGATGGAGACGGCTCTCGGGGTCAGCCAGGCCGGTGGCCAGTCTCGGCTTCCTTCCTGCCCATCTTCCATGGGTGTTTTGCTTACACTTCTCAAGTTCACATTGTCCATGATCATCCTCCAAAGGGTTGGCTATCTTTGGAGGTACTTTTGGCCTGAATTCTGCCCTGGATTTATGCGCTTTATTTTGCTTTGCAATTTTTGACATTTTCTCCTATGAGTTCTGTTCCCATAGGAATTGACTAAGGTGAGGACCAGGTGGAGACAAGGTCTCTTTCTCTGAGACTTTTTCTTCTGTTTTATGCTCTTAAATACAATCCACTTGGCCCTTCCCTTAAGAGCACTGATTCTTTTATCACTGGAGTTCCACACACCAGGGTTTGAATTTTCTAGCGCACCACTTACTGGTCAGGTGAGTAGGAAAATTCAGTTTGCATCCCTAGGTCTCAACACCCTCTCCCATAAGGTGTAGTAGGTAAATGATAGCACCTATTTCCCCAAGGCTGCTGTTAATGTTAAATGTAAAACTCTTAACGCAGAGCTCAGTACTGAGTAGGTGCATGGAAAATGTCAGCTACATGATTATTTTTACTCTTATTTGCACATGCTGTGGCATTTCACAAACCTAGCATTCCTTTCCTAGGCTCACCTCGTACAAACCCGCTCTATCTCTTGACTCTACTCTGTGATGCCCCCTCCAGTGACCAGATGCCAGACCACCAGACTGCCTTCTCTAATGGCTGGAAAAATCTGTTTTTCATTGAACCAGTCTGTTTATTGGAACTTTGGCAACTTCTGATCTCCATTCTGCCCTTTGGTGCAGCACAGTTCAATCTGGCTCTTCTCATGTTCCTCCAAGACATTCCCAGGCCCAAAGTTCCTTAGACTGCTTCACATTTAATAAACAAATCCCTTCTCTGTCTGGCCACTCTCCCCTAAATATTCTCTGCTGCTTCCATCCTTCTAAAACTGTGGATCTTAGAAAGAAAGAGGATGCTTCAGGTGAGGTCTGGCCAGCCCAGAGCAGAATGGGCCACCACGTCACGCCATACAAAGCACCCTGGAGCCCTTTCCCTTAGCTAGTGGCCACATTACACTTTCATCAATAATGCATTTATTGTTAATGTAATCCTGTAAGTTTTTTTTTTTCCTCTTTAATTTCTGCTGCAAGAGACAAGTCTCCTATACTCTAAACTTATGAAGTTAGGGTTTTTTGCATCCAAATGTACATAACCTGATACTGCCTTTATTAAACATTATTATAGAATATTAGGCTATTATCCTATCCCATCAAGATCTTCTGGTATTCTGTTTGTAAGTCAATAAATGTACTCCCTGCAGAGGATGGGTCATCAGTAGATCTGAGGAACAGGTTGACTATGTTGTTGTCATGTCACTGAGAAGAAGGACAGGGCTGAGAATGGGAGCCTGGAGGGTGGCCGGAGGGAGACACCCACCGCATGACACCAGTTAGAATTCTGGGCTCAGTCAACCAACTGTGAAGCTACTAAACTTGTTCCTGGACGTATTTCTCCATTGTGGCCTCTAGGATTTCTTCGGTGGTGTCTTGCTGAAGCCTAGCTAAGCCGCTCACCATATTTCCTTGATGTACCATTCTCAAGCCCCTGCCATAAGAAAATAAGATTAGCTGCCTGTGACCTGCCTGGCTCCTGGGACGTGCTACTTCTTTTTCTGAGGTCTTCTAAAGCATGATTTTTGGCATTTTAGAACCTTGTCAAGGGAAAACTTAAGGGTCAGAGTTTTTGGAGTTACCTTCTTGCCCTTTTTGGCCACCAGAACCTCCCGTGTCTATGAATGCTGGAGCAGCTCACCAGGGCGCATGTGCTGGCTGCAGGCTGCAGGTCACTGAGGTGGGAGGCAGGACCCTGCTTGCTTCATCCGGGTACCCATTCACTGTCACCACCTCCCACCCTGGGCCTCAGCTGGCTCACATGCTGTCTGTGGTCCTTGGGAGGCTTTACTTTTTTGTGTCAACCCGGCTAGACCGCAGTACCCAGATATTTAGCCAGACATTATCTTAGATGTTTCTGTGAAGTTATTTCTAGATGAGATTAAAATTTAAATCTGTAGACATTGAGTAAAGCCGCAGGCCGCCATAAGGTGGGTGGGCCTCATCTAATCAGTTGAAGGCCGAAATAGGAAAAAACTGAGGTCCCTTGAAGAAGAGGGAATTCTGCCAGCAGACAGCCTTCTGACTCAAACTGTAACTCTTTCCTGGGTCTCCAGCCTGCTGGCCTACCTTGTAGATTTTGCACTTGTCAAGCCTCCATGATTACATGAGTCACTTATTTAAAATAAATCCTTCTCTTTCTCTTTTTTTCCCCCTCTCTCTATGCATATTCTGTTGGCTCTGTTTTTCTGGATAACTCTGATGACTACAGTCCTCTGCCCAGTATTGGCATCATTTTGACTGACAAAATAGATAAAATAGAAGTGGAGGAGGTTCTGCTTTTCTGCCACGAACCCCACTCTTCTGCTCTCTGTAGCCCTTTTGATTTGTTCCTTCCTGAAAGTGCTCTGCCAGGGCTCTGTTGAGTTCCCTTTAAAAACATGAACTGAGCACCTACTCTGTGCAGGGCACCGGCTCCCTTTTGCACCAACGTTCCATCTTTCATTCACATCCTTTCCATTTGAGCTATGCACCCAGACCATGCACCGTGGGCTACGACACTCTCCATAAGTACCCAGCTCTTCCTCCTCATAAGGGCCATGTCCTACTGCAGGGAGAATTCAGCATCTGAGAGCCTCCCGGCCTTCTTGAGCCATCCTCTCCCTAGGGACTCAGTCTACACAACCATGCTTTTTTGGAGCCTGCATTCCTGGAGTCGCAGGAACACCTGACCTTCTCCTCCATCCATCCGAACGCAGCCGACAGGGAAGTTACCAGCCCAGGTCCGGGGTAAGAGAGCCCTTGGTCCTAATCTAAAATCTGCTACTTGCTTGCAGTCTGATCTTGGGCAAACTTTTTAACTTTCCTTGGTCTCAGTTTCCTCATTAGTGGAGGGGCTTTTGACGATGCTCACCTCATGTGGTGGTGATTAAGGATTAAGTGAGAAGAGGCAGCTAATTATTTAGCAGTGTGCCAGGCCTGGGAAGGGTGGCTCCTGGTCTCATCAGGTGCACCCTCTTGGGCCTTCCAAGCTGTTCGCCTCTCCTCACCCATCACTCCCTCTGGCAGTCACTGGTATCGTTCATGGGCGTTCCTGTCTCTTTTCTCCTGCACACACAGGGCAGAATTGTAGTTGCCCAGCCTTTGTGTGAAGGTACACATGGCCATGGGACTTGCTTTGGCAAAAGAAATGAGTGTTGGACACACAGCGTGAGAAAGAAACACATACTTTTTGGGATAAGCTACTAAGATATGGGACGTGGTGTCTGTTACCACGGCACAGCCTAGCCTCTTCTGACTGATACACTCCTTAATCATGACTATCTGAAATCATGTAGCCAATACCATCCTTACATCTGTAGTATATGTAAGTAGCATTTATTATATGGATGTATTTGCATAAATATATAGAAATGGATACATGTATAGAAATATATTTAAATTCCTAAAGAGTTATTTGAGGGAAATTTTTTCAATGCTCCAGTTAGCTTCCTATTAAAAATAGGAATTTGGGGCAGGTGGGGAAATTGCTTAATCTACTCATACTGGCTGTAATTGGAAAATGACCAGAGAAATATGACCAAGTTCCCAGTGTGGGGCTTGACCCTGAGCTGGATTCAAAACCCCCCAGAGGGCACTGAGAACAGAGCATTCACTGCGTCCTCCTTACTGTTTTGGAGAAGGAGATGACATCACGCCTACCTGGCAGTGCCTCTCGAAAACTCCCCTTGGCCACTTTTCTCCTCCTGCACCTCTGCTCCGAGAGGCAGCCTGGTCTCTTACTACCTATGCCGGCATACCTCTTCTGGTCCCCTCTGCTTCACCTCCATGTCTCCCTTTTCCTCCACCCCGACTTGGAGTCTTGCTCTCTGGACCCCTCTTGCTTCTCTTAGGCAGCTGGCTGGTGAGGTTTCTTTGCTTTGCTCCAACCTTTATCTCTTCCTCACCCCAAAACCTACTGATGGCTACCCCTGACATCTTCAGAATCCACCTTCCTTGCCAGGGATGGGCAGGGGGATTTTATACAACTTAATTCAATGTCTTTTTATGTCTTCAGTGATTGATTTTTTCTGAAAATCATTGGTGTTAGATCTTTCCTATCACAAAGAATGAAGTTCTATCTATTTGATGGGGTTCAGTCTTTCTCTGTTGAATCAATAGCAGTCATATTCTAAAGAATCAGAGTTATTTGCTAACTATACCTGAGCTGTTTGGTCCTTTCAGACCTCTTCCCCAGATGACCCTGAGCAGATGGGTTGATGTGAGTCCCTGTGAAGGTGTTTTCTGCCTTGAGAGCAGGTTGTTGGCCAAGCCCAGGGGAGGTTTTGACTTCACTCTCACAGAAGGCAGGTCCCAGGGAAGGTCCCCAGGGCATCCAGTGAAAGCTTATTCACCCTCCCCTGGGAGCAACTCTGAGACTAGTAGAACTGACAGTCTCATAGCTGTGAACACCAGTATGTACCATTTCATGCAAGTCAATGTGAAGATCCATTGACGTCCCCACCAGGGATTCAGAGACCCTTCTGCCTCCCCTGCATCAGCCTGCAGCTGCAGAGTGGCACTCTCAAAGCTTCAGAGGAAAGAAGGAAGAGAAGGGAGAGGACAAGAGTCTTTTGCAGACTGGGAAGGAGACCCAGATTCTCAGATTCCATCCAGGGGTAAGAAAGGGTTCGCTGCAGGCCAGGGCACTGGAGACACTCTCGTGCCAAAATCAACCACCCTTCCCACCTCCGGCCCCGGCCTCCGATATCCGCTATTTTTATTGATGGGGCTGTTGGAGAACATGGATTTGGTGTGTGGAAGCACAGAGGTCCCTTATGCCATACCTCAGAACGAGCCAGATGTGTCCACGCAGACCAGGAAGGGCTGGGCGACCGTGAGCCTGCCTGTGCATGGCAGGGAAAGGAAAACCATTCTTGAGTAAATGGCTTTCAGGGGTTGGGCAGAATTTATACATCTGGTAGTTTTGTTCCCTCATAGATGTGATTGTGCATAGGGGTCAAAAACAAATGCCTTGAGTTCTGGCTTTTTCAGAACCCCAGGCGGGTTACTTAACCTCTCTAAAGCCTGGGTTTTATCACCTAGAAACGGAGACAGAACCCATCTCCTGTTCCACACCTTGTGGAGGGACAGTGCTCAGGCCAGTGCCCGGCAGGGAATTAGTGGACAGCCCCGAGCTACAGCCATAGGTTTCCTCAACCTGGCTTCATGCCCATGACCTTTCACGGAGGCACAAACAAGCCTCTGAGTTTGTTCAGAATCCCTTGCAAGGAAGTGTGGGCTTTGTCTTGCCTTACATTTGATTGATCTTACGGTGAAGTCATGAGAACGCCACACTCAAGGTGGGTCTGCTTTAAGTTGAGTGACAGTCACTTGAGGATTTCTTACTGTTCGGGGCTTTCCGACAGGCTTCTGTGGTTCAGTAGTTTTTGTCTTATAAAAGTTTCCCACCTGCAGTTTAGTTTATAATTATTTTAAGAGCTTTTTATAAATGATTTCCTTTGCACTCAGGATAATTTACAGAGTCATCAGTCACTTCACTGCAGCTGTGAGCTCTACCCGAACCCGGCAAATGCACCTTGAAAGTGAAACCAACTACAAGTGGGAAGCAAGGAAGACTGTCTTTGAGGGAAGTAGAAATGATTATCCTGCAAACGGCGGATCTACTGATGGAAACCCTCGCCATCTTCTAGAAAAACATCCAAAATCATTCACTAAGATTTATGTGACTCTCATAAATGAAATGAGAATGATTTCAGCTTCAAAGAATTATTCTGGTCTAAAAATCACACGAGGATGTCCCTATATAATTTATTTAACATAAGGGCGGAGGAAAGCCTGCCTGCCTTTCTGCCACCCCTTCGCCCTCCAGATTGTACTAACCCTATATCCGGTTGGGAATTTTTTGTGAGTGGACGTTAGCTCAAGTCACTTGAGCTAAAACTGTAAATGAATCACACAGAACGGGCTGACAAAGTGCGCTTCCCAAATTCGAAAATGTGACTTGAACGGGAACCAGACATTTGTTTTCCCAAACCCCCCGAGATTCTAGAAGCGGCCAGGGCCTCCCGGAAGGGCCGGTCTGTGGCCACTCTTGATGGGGCCCGCGTCCCCTTGGACCAAGTGGAAGGAGTCAGAACACACCCCCAGCCGACTCCTTCCTTCCATCTGAGTGCCCTTGAACGCTGGGTTTCCGTGAGAAGTTTGGCGTTGGCCTCGGGTCTTTACTCCTGACACCGCTACTAATTCATTACTTTATACGCGCAGTCGCCCTTCTGAAAGGAGAATCTTGTTTCAGAATTGCACCTGGACATTTTAAAGTAAATATGATGCAAATCCTTAGCAGGCCTCGGGTGTACATGAACTTCAGAGGGAGGAATGAATATGTAAGACTCTGCCCCGGGGCGGGCGGGGGCGGGGGGGGGGGCGTGGGCGAGGAAAATAATTTGCATAATGGTGTTTGCCGCCTGGCGAAACAGAAACCCAGGCTGTGTGGGTGGGGCCTTGTTTCCTAACGTCAGCGCTGCCGCCCACGGACGCCCCCACTGACACATGGCGCCCTCCAGCCACCCACAGAGGCGGTGGGATGGCAAGGCAGAGGCGCCCCGGCACCGAGTGTGAAACCAGAAGAAACACCTGGAGCCCGGGCTGGGAGGCTCCCCCGGCTCCGCCTGTGAGGACACGCGCACTGCCGTCCTTGTCCCTGGCGCGTGGTCGAACCTGTCTCACTGGGGTCTCCTCTTGGGTGGCAAGACACGTCTCGATAAATGGAGATAAATCATTTTTAAAGAGTTGCTGCTGCCGCTGCTGCTTCCCCCCCACACACACACCTTTTTCCCTGAGTCAGTTTCTGAGTCAGCTTGAGTGTTCCAGGACCTGATCCCCGAGGGTCCGTGGAGCTCCTGGCCCACTGTTTTACTGGAGAGGATGGCTCAGAACCCCAACGTATCCAAAAGGGGGCTCCGTGGACCAGCAGCTTAGACCTGCTTGATCTGTACACCTGAACCATTGCAGGGCGTTCAGGTTACTAGTAATTTGACGGTTGCACGAGCTAAGAATTTCTGTCCTGTTCCGCTTGCTAATGTCCCTAAGTGGCAGGGTGAGTTGGGGGCGTAATAGCAGTTTTTGATACAGGAGTGATTTGCTCTAAGTACCAGATTTTCTACTGTAAAATATATGTGCTCCTTCTAGAGTTGTAGAAATAGAAGCCTTTCGTAGCCTTGTTTCTTTTTGCTCTGTGTTCCGCGGGCAGTTGGCCCGCGCCCTTGCTGGCAGACGGTGGGGAACCACTCTGCAGAAGTGGTCCCTCCCTGAAGGTCTGGGACCCCGTGATTTCTCAGGGACTCTGAAGTCCACCCGCATGTCAGCCATTGCAAACAGCTAAATAACGAATGGCTCTGGCATTGTGTGTTCTGTGACGTGGGTGCTCTCTTAATATAAATGATACAAATTCTTTTGTACTTCTAGCTAGACTCGTATTATTTTTTTTTAAGTCACCAGATAATAAAAATATAACTACGATCATAATGTGGGGGGTGGGGATGGTAACTCAGGCTCAGAGTCCGAGAGTCGCAGCCTGCCCTGAGACAGGCTTTGGCGTGGCCAGGAGGGCTGCAGGGAGGTGGCGATAACAAGAGAGGTGCTCTCTGGGAACTTTCAGTTATAAATTTCAGTCGCTGTTCATTTGACCTCAGGATGAACACCGTGGTACTAACTTTCATAATGGGTATAGCTCTTTCCCATCCACTGCTTATTTAAAAATACTTACTTTTATGCAACATTGAAAAGAAGGTGATACGCACATGTCCAATTCCTGTGGGCATTTGTGGGGTGTTTGTACTGAGATCTTGCGGATGAGGCCAAAAGATAAGAGCAGGAGGGCTTTATGTAGTTAAACTTTTTTTTTTTTTAAGATTTTGTTTATTTATTTGACAGAGAGAGAGACAGTGAGAGAGAGAACACAGGCAGCGAGAGTGGCAGAGGGAGAAGCAGGCTTCCTGCGGAGCAGGGGGCCTGACGCGGGGCTCGATCCCAGGACCCTGGGACCATGACCTGAGCCGAAGGCAGACATTGAACGACTGAGCCACCCAGGCGCCCCTAATTTAAACTTTTTAATCGGTCTGTGTTACTTTTCTTGTTACATTTTGGAAGAAGGAGGAAAAAAAACAGTTTTAAAACTAGAATTGGGTTATTTTCGTGTGCTTATTTCCACAAACATTACCTGGATGATTATTATGTCCCAAGTACCATGTCACCCTAGGGAATAGTGCTCTTGTCCTTGGGAAGTTCACAGTTTGGAAGGGCAGACAGTTGTGAAAGATAATGTAATACCAACACTCATGTTTCTGGAGGGCCGAATGTGTGCCAGGCTCTGGACCAGGTTCATCATGGGAATGATCTCATTTCATCCTCATATAATCCATGAGAAAGGTTCTATTTTGAGCCTTATTTTACAGATGAGGAAAATAAGGCACAGAGAGGTTAAGTAACTTGCCCAAGGTCACACAGGAGATAGGTGGCAGGGCCCGGATTTGAAGCCAGATTGTTGGATCTGCTGGCATCCCCAGCATGTTCAGAAAGGAGTTGAGGTTTAGGAAGCTAGGAAGGGTTGGGGCTTCAGTGTTGGTTGGTGGCTTCTTCTGCTAATGACAGGAGAAGAATAGTGTAAACCAGGACCATTTGTTCACACCCAAAGATACATCATGTTTTTAAAGGACCCTGGTTAGTTTCAGTCTTCTTAGATCTCATCCAGTGTTAGTCAGTGAGGCTGGCATTCCTGTCCCACGTTGTAAGATGTCACTTCTCATGCATGCAGTTTGGGGCATAAAGTGGGTAAAAATATAACACTAAACAGAATATTTCATCAAGATATGCTCCCTGGGAATTTCACTTATTGGCACTAGTATGCTTCCCTTGAGTCATGAAAAACATGCTTTTTGGAATGCTCTGACATGGGTAGCAATCACCTGAAAGATGCAGAGCCAGGCTGTGGAGAAGCCAGGTGCCCCTCCTGCCCTTTGGTGGCATTTACAAGTTAGAAAGCAGCTGGGAAAGAAGAATTGTATCCCCATAAGAACTCAGCCTTCAGTGCTGGCAGGGCCCAGCCCTGTGCAGGCTCCTCCTGGGCATTTCCATGCCTGCAAGGCAGGAAAGGGGTGGGCGTGGGGAGGAGATGTTCAGAGCAGTGGCGCCTCTGGGAGAGCAAGGTAGTCAGGGCTCCGTGGAAAGGAAAGATGCGGTTGAACCTTGAAAGCCTGAATAGATGGAGGGAAGAGAGGGGGCCTCAGAGGCCGCTGAATAAAGGCAGAGGCCAGGGCAGCTGTGAGCGAAAGTCAGGCTGTGCTCCTGCAGGAGCAGGAAGATTTTATCTGCGTGACAGCAGTGACCATGTGCTTCCACATTTGTCCCCATCTCTGGCCTGGCCCCTCCTTCCCTTACCCCATCATGTGCTGTTTTATTGGCGCTGTTATGGGCTAAACTGCGTCCCATTCCAAATTCCTCTGTTGAAGTGCTAACCCACCTCAGAATTCAACTGTATTTGGAGATGGGGTCTTTAAAGAGGTGATTAAGTTAAAATGAGGTCATTCAGGTGGACACCAGTCCAATGTGACTGGTGTCCCTACAAGAGGAGGAGATTGGGATACAACCCACGGTAAGAAAGACCATGTGAGGGTGGAGTGAGAAGGCAGCCACCTATAAGCCAAGAGGCCTCAGAAGAAGCTGAACTTGCCAACACTTTGATCTCAGACTTCTAGCCTCCAGAATTGTGAGAACATACATTTCTGTTGTTTACGCCCTCCAGTGTGTGGTGCTTTGTAATGGCAGCCTGAGCAAAATCATACGGGTGCCCAATGTATGTTTGTTGAATAAAAGCAGGGAGAGGTGGTTGGAAAGAAGAGAGTGTTCCATGGCTAGGGTCAGAGCAAACCATACAGGTCTTTCTCAACCTGGGCAGAGAATTTAAATTCAGTGTTGGAGGCAGGAGGGCACACTGGAGGTCCTTGAGCAGGGGAGTTCCACAGCAAAAGCAACCTCATAGGAAGACTAGTATTGTAAGGCTCTGGAGCTCTGAGCTAGGGAGAGGAGCCAGGCCTGGGAACCACAAGAAGCCTTGACAAGGGGCTAATGGATTGCTGATGGGCAATGGGGAAATGGCGGGGGTTCTAGCCTTCCTTTTATGTTAGTGTTCTCTCCTGGAGGGGCAGACAGGGATCTCTGATGGACCAGAAAATTAGAACTCTACCTGGAGACAAGCCCACAAAGGCTCTGATCCAATTGGACAGAGACCAGCTCCCCTCACTTGTCAGATGAAAGTGAATAAGCTATCCCCTAAGGAATTCAGAATTCACACCTTCATTGTATCTGCAGGTAAAATTTTAGGGGGATCCAGTGTGTTCCCAGCACCAGACAGAGCCTTTTCACCCTGGAAAGCAAAAAGTGGCTGAGTTGGGGTACCCATGATCAGAATCCATTCATAGACCAAAGAGGCCGTGAAGGGGGAGGGCCATGGGCAGCAGTAGGGGGCCACCTCTCAGCCTGACGGGCTCCTTGGCAGGACTTGGCCACCGGTGTTTGCTCTTCAGCCCCTGCCAGTGGGAAGCTGGTTGGGGTTCCCTCCCTGGTCCTTAGTTTAGGCGGATCTTGGTTTCACATTAAACTCCTGGTTCAATGTCACGGCCCGTTTTGTTTGTACTCAGAGCTGCACAGTGATGAATGAATGAAAGATCAGGGCAGATCAAATGTCAAATCTCAGCAGATGCCCTTATAATTAGAGTTGTTTCTACAAACTAAACCAAAGCTTATAGTATCAAGAACATTGTTAAAGAGTACACTTTGATCAAAGTTGGATTCGTATTTCTTGTTATTTCAGAGTCTCTGTGAACACCTTTCAAAAGCCCTTGTTATACTGAGCTGTTCTGAGTCTCAACAAGAAACCAATAACGTCAGGAAACCTAGAAGCATTATTTGTTCTAATATGAACATCAAGAGCCTTTGTATATTCAGCTCTTCAAGCATTATTCTGTTCTACTTGGTCGGATTCCACAGCATAGAATATGGGAGCCCCCAAATAAAATCCTTGGGGAAGAGAGAACTGGTGTTTTGTAAAATGGCCGGATGAGAAATAAATTTGAAAATTGGGGGAATTCTAATAATGAAATCTTGTAGTCCCTGGTCATTACTTAGTCAGCCAACTGTTTAACTTGGGTTTCTGTTATTTTCTTTATAAACGTGTAATAAAAAGGAGTCTCAGAGGGTCACACCTGGGAAGCTTGGGGTGACAATCTTTGGGAGTAGGAGTTTCATCATGTTAGGGCATGGAGGCACTCTAAGGGCTGCCTGCCATTGGATTTCATTGGATCTTTCCATATATGCTTCTGTGTCTTTAGTTAAATGGGACGGACTATTGAATGATGCCAAATACTTCATGAAGGAAGAATCCGTACTTGTAAGCCCTCTCCTTTAAGAGTGGATAGTATACAACTGCAGAGTCATTTCTGATTTAATTAAGAGTCTTTTGGTTAAAAGTGACAGAAAACCCAACTCAAAGTGGTTTCAGCAAAATCTAGAATTTGCCATCTCACATAAGTAAAGAATCTCAGAGCAGGGTTGACATCGGCACGGTTCAAGTGAGGTCAAGACGTTTTGTCTTCTTTTTCTTTTCTCCTTTTGGCTCGGTTTCTCCTGTGTTGACTCCCTTCACAAACAGCCTCAACTCTAAATGGTCTCTGGGTGGCGGCCACTTACTTGTCCTTCAGGATCCAAATCCAGGAGAAAAGGGCATTTGTCTCAGAATTCCCTGCAAAAATGCTGTGATTCCCTCTGACTGGACCAGCTGGCTGGAAGAGGGACCTCGGTGGCTCACAAGGTAGCCCCTTAGTAATTGAGCATCATGTCCATTGTTCCTAAACCCAGTGTGAAATTAGCAGCAGGACAGTTCCTGTTCACAGACTGTCTTTGTTGCTTCTCCTACCTCCTCCCAGCAAACCCCAGCTCCTGGTGCCAGAAGCCCAGGTCTTTCCTTATTGGCATAAAATGTCATTTGTGTCTGAGGAGGATTTATTTGATGCATCCACAGTTGTTTTGTTTTGTTTTGTTTTCTGTGAAGCAGACACAGGAGCTTTGTCTTTCTAACTTTTTCTATGTGTCATTTAGCTGGAGGCAGTGAATTGCTTCAAAAGGACTTAGCAATGCTGATGAAATGTTTTGTCCACTCTTATGCTCAAGGAACAAGCCCTCACTTAGCAGAAAGTATCACCCACAGGTTCATCTATGTTTGCCAATCAAGAATGCCACAGGGATGTTCTTTCCAGCAGGAGTCCCCTTTCCCCGAGTTAACCACAAAAAGGGTTGACTGAGGCCCCTTGGCAAAACAAAACAACCCTGCATATCTTTGTCATCCATGTTCCAGGCATATCAGTGAGTTCCCAATGATTACAACCAGCAAGCAGATGGAGGCTGCTGTACTATCTGGTAGATTTCACTGTTTATCATGATTATTTACTAGACTTTCAGTCCCTCGCTGCACTTTCAGGAAGACCCTTGCTCTGCTAGAGCCCTCACAGTCTGTTTCTGATCAGTTAAACTGGTCTTGATCGGTGCTAAGTTCACATTTCAGCCTTGATTTATGCCTTCCCTATCTGCAGATATGTTCCTTGTTACCCCATACAGTTAGAGGCCTCTTCTCGTTTACTCCTCGTTTTCATGTGAACAAGGTAATTGGTATCCGGAATACCTAGCAAGGCCCTGCATGCGAATGTCGCAAGAGAACAGGACGTGGAGGGTAAATAATCATAAAATTCCTGATGGCTGGGGCATAGGAAAAAATCACAGGCAATTCCCTGTGTTGATAATCCCAATTTTTTAATGTCCTTCTTGAGCAGGGAAAACATAATATTGAAACTATTCCAAGTAAATGAGACTCCGTGGAGTTTAGGGCAAGAGCTGTAAAAGAAAGTTCCATGGAAGTGGCCTAGGCCTTTAAGCAACACCTGCCCACAAAGATAAACTGCGCCCTTCAGGCTGTTTTCAAGAGAAAGTGTGGCCATCAAGGTCAGCATATGGTCATTCATTCTCCATTCCCTCGATCTCATTGGCCCTGAGCCTTGTTCAGGGCCAGGGAAGGGTCCTGAAGAACAGTGTGGTAGCCAGATTAAAGAAGAAAGGCAGGATTCACAAAAGTTGCTGATGATTAATAATGATCTCATGTCTTAGCTGGAATGACTTTAGCTGGGGCCTGGTCTTAAAAAGAGAAATACAGGTGTCTCAGCCCTTTGTCCATCTCTGAGCCTGTGAACCTCAGGGGACACCCTGCCATCTGATCACAGCCCCTCATCCTTCTCCAACACCCCAAGCTTTGCCACAAAGTTTCTAGGAGACATTTGTGTCTTTACTGCATTTATGGGTATATCTAGCAAAATGCAAAGTCTTACTGATAAAGTGTGGGCTTTTCCGGTAGAAATGGATACTATCTTACAGATGTACAGAAAACAAGCCTACTTAAAAAAATGTTTTTAATAATGTATAATTTTTATAAATCACGAATTACATTTATTTCATCTTAATCTCTGTCCTCAGAGACATTTGAAGACCTGGAGTAGGTTCAATTAAAAAAAAAACCCAAATGAAACAGCATTTGCAAAGGTGTTTTGGTGTGTCTTGTAAGACTTTATAGTGAATGCTTTTGTTTTCTTTTCCCCCATTTATACAGACTTTTGTTCTGCTCTTAGATAAAATACTAATAAACAGGAAGTTGAAAAAAAAATGTGGTGCAATTGTTCTGAATGTTGTTTTTCTTGCGAGGCTTTATGGGCCAGGCCACACCGCCCTATTCAAAGCAGTCCCTGTAGGTGGTGGTGTTAATACAGAAATGAAACAAGCACGTCGGCCTGAGCCTGCTCTGCAGCTAAACACCTCCCACTGAGGCCTCAAGTCTTCAGGGCTCGTGGGGTTGCTCAGATATTCCAGCAGTTTCCTCTTTATTTGCCCTGAACCAAGTTGCAGAATTTTAAGGAGGTGAAAGTTAAGGCCATTCCTATGGAAAATATATTTTTCTTCTTTCTTTCTCATACTGAGTTCACGAGAAGATTTTATTTCCCTTGAATGTTCTGTGTGTGTGTGTGTGTGTGTGTGTGTGTGTGTGTGTGTAAAAGCCAGCAACAATACAATAGCAATGTGCAACCTTTATCTTTAGGACAGTTAATTAGCTACAACCCTGGTCTGTTGCCATATGAACAAGTTGGTAAGAAAACCCAAATCTTGTTCCCTTTTTTTTTTTTTTAAAGAATGACTTTAATAATCATAGCAACAGTTAGTCAGTGGCACGAGCTATGACAGAATTATGGGCAAGAGTAACCCTCACCTCCCCAGGCCCTCGGCCTGCAGCAAGTCCCAGCCTGGGTGAGCTGGGGTTTGGAAGCTGCAGCCTCTGGAACAACCAGAGCCGGACTGGAGAAGCACAGGGATGTGCTCATTCTTGGGAAGCAGTTGTCACTCAGGGTGTAATGCCACTTGGCTCTTGTAAGACTGCACTGGTGGGGTTTTCTGTCTCCCAGGGGCTCCCACCTCTGTGTGAGGGCTTGCAGACCTTGGCCTGGAATTTTGGACCCTCTGGTCTTTGCCTTTTGCCCCTCACTTAGGATGTCATGTCCAGGTTTCCCATAGCTACAGAAGCCAGGCAGGAAACGGGTGCAGAGTTGCAGGAAGGGAGAGCTGAGGACATAAGAATTTGAGGGAGGGAGCAGGGACCCTGACAGGGAGATGGAGACAAAGAGAGCCATCCCTCTGCAGAAGCCCCAGAACTCCCCTTCCACCACCACCAGGTGGGTGTTTTAATTTACTCCCACCCAGCCTCATCTAAACTGCCCCACCTGCTCTAGTCAAGCCTGTACAACCCCAGACAGTTGCCTGTCCCGGGCCTGCCCTCCTGTCATTTTGTTTTTGTGTTTATTACTAAGTGAAACTAGTGTTAAAAACTAGAAGAAAAAGGTAGAGATGCAGTCCCAGGGGCGGGAGGCTGGGCAGGAGCGGAAGGGAGAAGGCTGTGGCCAAGTATAAGGATCTGCCTCCAGGGATCCCACAGGTCTGAGCTCTGAGGCCATTTTAAAAAACTGTTGTTAATGTCAAAAATTAGGAGGGACTAAATAAATGTCTCCTCTGTTACTCTGCACCTGGAGAAAAGCAAACCCCTTGGGCATACTAGGATTTCACCAATCAGATATCCCACGAGCTCTTTCCCTGAGTTTAGCCCTCTTTGGGGAAGAAGCAGGATCTGTGTAAGTGTGTGAACAGTCACCAGGGTTCCGGGGAAAGGGTCCAGAGGGGAAAAGGCTTCTACATCGAGTCTTGTGTTTACAGGACCTTTTATGGCACAGCCGTAAAGAAGCCTGATTTTTACAGGATTAACCACGCTTCCTTTAGGAGTGAGGCAGCCATTGTTCCCGGAGACAGTGAGCAGTGTTTTTTAGGTTAGCACATTGCACATTCTAGGGTTGGGACGGAGATACTCAGTACTCTCAGTGCTATTTTTGATATTTTATTTTCTGTTCAGAGTCAAGAGCTTTAGCCACCGAAGTCAGCCCCTGTCAGTAAATGAAAGGTTCCAGCAATGAAGCATCTACGTGTTCCCAAGACCAGACCCCTGCCATGTCTGTGAACAGAAGATATTTGGGCTCAGATTTCATGAATTATTAAGTTTTTTCTTAGATGACTGAGCTCCGTGGTTAGAGAGCAGATAAGTTATTTTTCTCTTTAATGCTGAGCATTTTCACTGATTTCAGTCTTACTCATTAGAAAATAATCTGCTCACCCACAGATGCCAGGGGTTCCAGAACACAACCGCTCTGCCTTCTCCTGTAGACATTTTAGACCTTCCTCCCCCCACCCCCTGCTGTGGCTTTCACAGTCAAATGTGAGTTGACTTTCAGTCATTGGTGAGTGGTATTTTCGGAGCATGTTCATCCCCACTCCGGGTGTGTGTGAGATAAAATATCCACCCTAGAGTCCCTGTGAAGGGTCACACACCCTTGGATTCTGCCATCGGGACATGAAAGTTTGGACATGATTATTAAAAAAAAAAAAAAAAAAGGCAACATGACTAAACACAAATTCTCAATGGCCCTGCTGTGAATTTGTAGGGATTTCCACGAGAAGTGCTATTTTAGTCATTTAAAAACATCAGTGCGCTGAGCCTAATCAGCACATTTTTATGTCTGACATTTTTATATTTGGGGAGGGATTGGAAATGAATTTGATCTGTTTCAATTTGGAATTTCCCCAAAGGTCATTTTACCAGCTTCAGAGCTATGTTGATAATGCTTTCATTTTACACGTAGTTATTTTCTCTCCGTTCAGTGATCACTCCTTGCCTGGTGTGTGGTCTAGTGACTCGGTGATTTCAAAATCCTGTGTTGCAGCGGACTTGGACGAGGCACCTGGGCCAGGAATGGCGGCGCTGCTCACTTGGGCCGTCAGGCGGCCTGGCTGAGCCACGGACAGCACGGGGCCCGGATAAGGTCCAGACGGTGGAGGACCTGGGTGGTGTCGTTTTAGAGCCTTTGTGTTTGGTTGTTGGTTCAGAAGATCCATTCTCTCCTATAAATATCTATAAATACATGCCCTCTCCAACCTCTCCCCCAGATAATTAACAGAGCCTACGATTACCTGTGCCACACAGAGATTTTGCTTTTCTGCAAGATTTTTCCCTTTTTTCTAGGAAGCTTTTAATAAATCTTTGTGGTTATTGCAATATTTCAGATATCATATACACACACATACATGATGACCTACACACAAACTACGTGAGGCTTTTGTAAAGAGAGAAATGGAATGAGTTGATGAATCTCAATTTCTTTTCAATAGCAAAAAAAGGCACTGGGTAACCACCCCAGCAAGAGAAGCTTCAGAAGTTAAAACAAGGTGACATGTACCCAGTTCTGAATTAAAATGTAACATTTGGCTTTCATTTTTCTTCTCTGTCAAGCCTTCATAGTTTCTGCACAACATCAGGCCTTTTCAGATCTAAGGTAAAGATGATTTGGAATTATGTTTCAAATTAGAACTGTCAGATGGCCACTCACAGGTTTTGCCATTGTTATGGTATAGTAAACAATGCTCTTTAATCAATAATTTACTTTCTGGGTCAGTGACTTTTATCTCCATCTTCACCTGTATTTCGTAACATTAATATTTCATTGTTTACCTATTAAAGTAATGTTTTATAGAAGCTTACCTATGAGATTCATACTTCGTATTTGCCTCCCTGGGCAATTAGTTTTTCTCTGATGCTACAGCTCATCTTGTAACACACAAGTCAAGAAAATTAGCAAGATGCATGTTGTTCCTTATTGTACAAAACAAATGACACATGATGCCTTTGTCAACAACTTTGAGTACTAACAGATGAATTTGGAAAATAAAATTTGCCTTTTCTATCAACAAGGAAAACCTCTTTTTCTCTCCTCCCTCTCCTTTTTGTTGGCTCTTTAAAAATTTCTAAACACTAAAAAAGAAATTTTCTAAACATTAAATAATCAACCCCAGCCGTCCCATCTTCGGGGGAATTACTCATGCTATTTTCTGCTTTACGGTCAGGTCACCAGGGGCTAACGTCGGGATCCGCGATGAGCTTCCTGTTGTTTCGCAAAACTTTCCTCAGTGGTGAGAGACCGTTTGTGTACAGAGTGCTCACCGTGCGGATGAGATGGCAGCCTGGCTTATTTTACTTCTTAAATGACTTTTAAAATACCAGTTTTAAAAGTGCGTCTTTTACCAAACCAAAACAGTGTGTCCCTGATGTTTCTCACTGGGTGCTCTCCCTGCAGGGATGCTTTCTATGCAATTGGATGTTTGGACTCAACTTCCACTTTGCAAATCCGTGAAAGAATTGCTCCTGCCAACAGCCATAGGGAGGGCCAGTCTGTTGTAGTGTAATTCACATGCGGCAGGACGGAAAAGAGACCCTGGAGAAAAGAATCTCTAACCCTGCTCAGTCCTGATGATGCTGAAGCTCTTTCGGCATATAAAAAGTATTGTTATGATTCCACTCATAGGAGATACGTAGAGTTGTACAACTCAGAATAGACTTGAGGTTAGCAGGGGCTCGGGGTGGAGGCATGGGGGTTAGTGTTTAAGGGGTGTAGAGTTTCTGTTTGGGAAGAGGAAAAAGTTCTAGAGACAGAGAGTGGTCATAGTTGCAAAATCCTGTGAATGGGCTTCATGACACTGAGTCATATGCTTACAAATGGTTAAAATGGCAAATGTTATGTATATTTTGCCACAGTAAACACACACACACGCACACACACACACACGTGCACAGAATGGAAACAAGGTGTTTGAATTACTCTGTATAATAAAGTTAGATGCTAGGTGTGATTTGCAAGGAATTACCAGGGGAAAAGATCTCAAGAGGCACCAGTGAGTCCAGACCTCTGGTTTCACAGGTCTGGGAGCTGAGGCCCTGAGGGAGCATGTACCCCCCACCCCCACCCCGAGTGATGGCAAAAGCCCAGGCCTGGGCTCTTGGCTGACCCTTTGCTGCCTCTCCCCAGACCAGTCGTTCCTTCTCATTCTAGCAAACGTGCCATTGATGAGATTAGCTTTGTGATAAAGACCTGCAGCAAGGATGCCGCAGCCTTTAATCTGGACAGTTTGGGAGTTAGACGGGTGTGTCTCTGGGGGAAGGCTCCCAGACCAGAGGCTGACTCCACTGCAGCCTGTGGCCTCAGCATGCCATGAGACCAGGGACTTTTATTTCCCAGGAAAATCGTGTTTGAAACCAAAGTGGCTCCCTGGTGACAGCCAACAGCCCACTGATTGTCCAGGTGGGCAGCGCAAGGCTTCTCCCTGTCTCTCGATACTGTGGCTTTAGGTGAGCTTTGGATTTGACAGGGTATTCCCATGCCTTTACCACCTTAATTCATACTTCATTTATACCTACTGTTCTTAAGGGTTCCGTGTTACTAAAGGAAGTTTGTATGTGAGAATTATCCGTGCGATTTTTTTTTTTAGAAGTGGTTCAAATTAGCCAGGGAGCTAAACCCTCAAGAAACAAATTCCAATACACACTCTATGGCCTTGGAACATACTGTCCCAAGACTTTTCTATGATATGCCTTTATTTTACTTTTTTTTTTTAAATTCCAGTATGTATCCCCTGCCATCAAAAAAGTGCATGCACCACATTTGATATTTTTAAAAAATTCCACCTCAGTGGCATGAACACGAATTATGTTTAATTCCATGCAAGTCCCAGCTGTAGATGACTTGCCTACTTCCTGTCAGCAAACGCCCTACCAGCATGACGTTTGTTGGTAACACATTTGTGCTCAACATCAGCATTAATAATTCTGGGTGGAGGCTGCAGCAAAATGAAGAAATTGCCTGATCGAGGGACCACAAAGGCTTCATGTGTGAGACAGGCTTGACATACTTTTTCTTTCCAAATGAGGTAGTACTTTTGCTTTTCAAAACGCATCTTGTTGAAGAAAATGGTTGCTCCATCCCATCCATTGCTCACGTTAAGTGCCGTTCAGAAAAACAAAGCACAAAGGCTAGAATTTCTGATGCATTTACAACTGGAGATCAAGCACCATCCCAATGGGAAGCCTGAAACATCACCTTCCAGGTCAGGGCTGTTCCAGGCTATTTCTGTGGTTCATTCTGTAATTCCATGAACTGTGGGAATTTTAGGCTAAGGTCTATTTCTCCTACTCTGCTAAGTGTTTTTCTGATTCCGAGCTCCTTCAGAAATGGACCCCATGCATTCAGTGGGGGACAGCGAAATGGAGGGAAGAGGAAGGCAGAGAACCCAAGGTGACTGAAGGAGAGTCACTGAGAACAGTCTAGCGGCTCTCAAGAGTTACACATGTTGAGCTTTGCCCGAATAGAGCTTGAGTGGGAAAAGGAATATAACTCTGACATATGTGAAGGTTACTGATACCCGGGAGGTAAAAGAAGTGTTTAGCACGGTACAAAGGGTAACCAGAGTAATGGGGCGAAACCGAGGGAGGACGCGTCCTGGAATTTAATATGAGAAATAAACTTCCAAACAGGGGCGTGTCCATCAGAGTGTGAAATGGGCTTATCAGGGAAAAAGAAAAAAAAAAACCGGCAAACTAGTTCTAGTGACACTGCAAAGAAGGTTAGAATAAAAAAACCTAATGAACAGTTGGGGGAGCATTAGGCCCAGCCCAGGCTGCTGGCCCAAGGGACAGTGGTGGATTTTTTTGCATCCAAGCAGCGGGTGGTTAGGGGCAGAAGAGGTGACACCCCGCAGCTCTGCCCCTGGATCGGGAAGACCCTGGTTTCCCCACCTTGGCCATTGGTGTTCCTCTGCAAGCCTCTTTGTTCCTGTGAGGTAGTGCTATGGGGTCAAAACCAGGAAATGCATACACGGTCATAACGGGTGTAGCTTTTATGTCACTGTATTTTATTTAAAATCTTTTGACTTTCCAAATAAGGTGCGGAATTGTTATTAATACTGAAACCTTCCCATTAAAACTGTATTTCTTAACAGTGCCTAGAAATGCCCCCAGCCACCCCCCTCCATCCCAGCCATCTCTTTGGTTGCGTTATTGCCCTGCAGGCAAAGAGATTTATTTCCATAGCAGGGGTTTCCAGTGTCATGTTTACAGACTTGAGATAATTCTTGCTGGCTTCATGTACTGACCTGCTTTTAAAATAATCCCGTCACGATGCTAGGTAGGCAAAGTAATACTTTCATAACGAGGGAAGAGCGACTCTCCCCAGTGCGAAAGGGCAGTGCTCCATAGAACAGAGAGGGTGTGTCACCCAGTCTCCGTTCCTCTGTATCTTCTGCAACATGTGGAATGAGTATCCGAATTGAAAAGGAGGCTATGGCCTCCTCCAGGCTCTGTCTGGGTGGGGTCAGTCTCCACGGTGATTGCTCTTCCCTCCTTCCTTCCTTTGAAATCTCTCTTCCCCCCTTTTTCCTCTTGCTTTTCTTTCTGGGTCCCCATCTTCTCTTTTTTTCTCTGTGCTTTTTTTTTTTTAAAACAACGTTTTAAAAGTTGCTTTTAAAAAAAAACAAGAAAAAGTTATTTTTATACTTTTTCTTGAAGAAAAAGACATGAATTAAACAGTGGGACCACCCCTTATTATATTAGTCCACAGGAAGAAAAGAACGCCAAGGTAAGCAGCAAACAATAGAAACACAATCATTTTATTATCATTTTTTTTCAGCTGTGGAGTGACTTAGAGAGGATGGTACTCCCATCAAGTGGACGATAGATATGTGGTCAGTGTTAGGGGGCCCCCAGGAGCGAGGTGTGTCAGAACACCAACGGGTGGAAAGAATAAAGTAAGCCGCAATGCCCGGGGTGGTCTGAGAGGGGGTGCCACCTGGGGCCCACTGGCCTTCCTGGTGACCATAGCCATCTGTGCCCCTGGAGTGGGACTGCAGGCCAAGCAGGAGAAGACAGTCCAAGGGCTCCCCTGAGAGAAGCCCTGTCTGCTGATGGGCTAGGTAGGCCTCTCTGCAAACATCACCTCCCTAACCTCCACCCCCACAGTGTGGCCTGAAATGAGACCTGAAATCCCCTGGTTAGAGTTTTGTGAACACACTCGAGCCTCTCCTCTGGGAGTGTGTTAACCGCTGGTCTAGAAGGCTGAACTCGTGACCCAGTGCCCACCCCCCACCTCCCCAGTCTTTCCTGGGAATGGCAGAGGCCGGGAGAGGGAAGTGGGGGCGTAGGGGGAGGGGTGGCAGAGGGGAAAGGTGGCAGAAGGAAAAGGTAGTTCTAGGTAATTTTAGGAGTTGGAGCAGGCATTGGGTGGGAGGGGTCCCTGGGGGGACACTCAGGGACAAAGGAAGTCTAACATGGGCTTGACCTGAGCTTGCCTTTATCAGGGAAGGGAAAGAAAGTTCTGCCCTTTTCTCTTTCCTTCTGTTCCTGCTACACAAATTATTCCACTCTCAGCTTCCAGAGTTTGGCTGGTTCAGCTAGTACTGTGACACTGTGGGGAAGTGGGCCCAGAAACCCAATTACCTGTGTGTGTGTGTGTGTGTGTGTGTGTGTGTGTGTGTGTGTGTGTGTAAATGGTAATATTTTTATTCATGTGAATCACCTTGCTAATCATTTCCAAATCTTTATGGTGACTGATATTATTTTGGTGTGTCTTTAAAATCCATAGGCATGCGCGGTCTTGGGTCCCACTTAGCACACAGGAGTGGTGAATTCAGTTCACATATGTGGAATGCCTACTACAGGCCAAGCACCGTGCCCAGCACAGGGACTTCAACAAGAGACCAGACAGACAGTGCCTTAGAGCTTAATCAAGACCTAGTGCTAAGAACCAGCTCCTTGACCTTGAACCCAGTACTGCGCCCACTTCCCCTTCTGCCCTTAGGCCTCCCTGCATTTTACAGGGCCAGAGAGCCGCCAGATGACTCAGACTGCCCCACTGCGCAGCCCTGGGAGGCCAGAGCAGGCAGATGTGGGCGTCGGGGGGCTAGCCCCGCGTTTTTTTACCGTGATTTGTCCAAGCAGCTTCTTCCCTGGGCCTTTCTGTCCATAAAAAACCTTCATCTGTTCAATAAACAAATGAATGGGCCCGAATCCATCTGCCCTGCCTGCCTCTCTGTGCAGTTCTGAAGTTCAGATGAAACCATATCTACAGAAGCCCCTGTGAGCGGGGGGCTACTTTGCAAACCCAAAGGGAAAATAAGAATGGTATTGGAAGGATCAATCTAATAAGCTTCTAATTTCTATGAAAAACATCCTGGATTCCTTGGCATGAAAGACTTTGTTTCCTCCACCACAGCCCAGCTGTGTACGGCACCAAGTTATTGCCTCTTAGAATAGACTTGGTGTGATGGAGAGGCCACTCTTCCTGCTCTGCCAACAGCCGCCTTCCCCTCAAGGGCGAGGGGAAGAGTTTTCCTGACCTCTGCCCATGAGACTTTCTAGCAGAACACTGGATTAGGTATGCCAAACATGTTCTAGCCTTGATTATGAAGATTATACACACACAGACCTCTGAAGACAAATGTTATTTAGTTGGATAAACAAGGCCTTGTGTAGTTTTTCCTTTCTGTTTTATTTCAAGGTACTGCTCACATGGTTAATTTGGGGGCAATTTTTTTGAGATGATTTTTGAGTCTGCATCGATCCTGGCACATCCTAGTTGCCTGGACGGACTGTGGAATGGGTAAACGAAAGAATGAGTTAATACATTAATATTGAGGGATGATTGTGAAAAGGCAGGCCCCAGGATAATGTCGAATGCAAGGTGTGGTTGGGGAACCTGGTAGAGGGAACAGTCTGATGAGTGGTCAACTACAGCTGTCCTCCCGCCTACCCCCTCGAGTGGGTCCTCTTCATGACTTTACAGGAGCAAGGCCCCCTTCTCCCCTGTGTGCACTCTGCCACGGATGGAACAAGCCTGATCCATCCTCGATTCTCACTATGGGGCAGGTGGGTTCGGCCCCTCCATAAAGTGTTCCGTCCGTGTAACGCATGGGAACCCGAGGCTCACCAATGTGTGTAGTGCAAACGATGAGCCTTCTCCAGGTCCGATGATGTTTTGCTTCTAGCACGAACTCGAACACCCAATACTGAACACAGTGTCCTCTTTGCCCCAGAAGACCTCAAGGGCAAGAGATGGCAAACCACTTCTCATGCACAGGTCCTATAGACACAGGCTACTCCAGCCAAGGTTTTTGGTGTTGACCAGGCAGGGTCAGCCAGCTGCAGAGTCTGTCCCGGAGAAGTCGCGGTCCAGCCAGGCACGTGGAGATCCGGACCAACAACCTCTGTGGCAGGGGCTCCAATGGTTTCGAGATGGTGGCCACTGACTTCAGTGGCACTGAAGGAGACATGGTAGGAGTGCAAGATCACCTGCTGGACCAACAGAGACTCTTCCCTAGCTGTCATCTGCAGCAGGGTAACCGCCCCTCCGCTGGCTTCCTTCTCTGTAAACAAGAATAATAAGAGTATTTGGCTCCTGGGGGGGTGGGGGCAAACTTGATCATTTACACAGCGCACCCAGGACAGTACCTTTGACAAATGGTAGTCATCAGCTTTCTTCTTCTCATTGTACCAGCCCATCTGTGTCAACCCTGAGACTGTAGTTGGGTCCTGAGCTCATGCTACCTGACCAGCCGCATCCATCCACCATTTGTGAGCCCATTCAGCAGATTCTCACCCGGTGCCAACTCTGCACCAAACACTGCCCTGGGAGGGGACTCAGGGAGACCCTGCCCTCCTGCCCCAAGGGCCTGAAGGAGCCAATCTCGACATGTGGGACCTTGGAACTACACAAGGGAGGCCTGAAGCATGAGGCCTATGGTTGCCCGGTGACAAGGTCCATCCTCCCAGGGAGAAGTAGAAGGAGGTGGCTTTCAACCCACAGAGTGACATTTGGACTGTATTAAGTGTGGGCCGGTAGCGTCTAGAGAGAGATCAGCTCGCACCATCTCCACCAACTCCTGAGTGAGTCACAGCGGCCAGCAGGGGCCAGACTCTGGCCACCTCCATAGGAGGCACATTAAAGGGTTGTGGAAACCGTGTCCCAAGAATCGAGGTGAGTCTGGGTTTGAGGACAGAAGTGGCTGTTCACTTATCACTGGCAAAAAAGCAACTATAGATCATTGGTACAACTATGATGTTATGCTTCCAAATGAATTCGAACGCAAAACGATGATGGATTCCAAGTTACTTCTTGGAAATAAATTGTGGGTAAATACCATTTGCTAAGGCTTGGAAACCCAGTTTCCTTTGGTTTGTGTTTTTAAATGCTTTGACAATGTGGTTTGTTTCTCTCCAAGAAAAAAAAAAAAGACAGAAAGAAAAAAGTAAATAAAGGCTGACGACTGAGGGAGATCACAGCCAAGTATTCTAAGAGCCCACAGTCACCTAGGGCACGGTGGTTGGCAACAGAGGACAGAAATCCAATATGGACGTGAGATCCATTCCGAAGGCGTCAACAGCAACATGAAGAAAATATACATTTCATAATGGGGCGGATGTTGCCATCTTTCTGAGGGGAATGTAAATGAGGATGTTTTTAAGGATGATTTCCACTCTGTCCCCAAACTGAGACATTTGTGCTCGCTCCCTGCCAAGTGAGGATTCCTGCTGCGGTTCTCGCGAGGCATTCGGGCTCATTCCCTAGCAACAAGCGGCAGCAGAGAAGGCTCTGCGCGCAGTGTCACCTAATAAACGCGGCGGGGACAGTGTCAGCAACACAGGCAGCCACGGAGGGAGGGCCCCTGGAGGCAGAGCGCGCTGCCTCACTGGCCTTTTGTCTCTGCCCGCGGCCCTGGGCAGGTGGGAAGGAGGTCCAGGCGACGTGGGAAGTCCCTTTGATTTGCTGGAATGGAAGAGTTCACATTTTATTTCGCAGGCTAGCGTGGCCATTCTGGATTAGTTCCATCAGAAGTGTTTAGCGCTGTATTGTAACCCTTTTTTTCTTTCCTTGTCCTGAAAAACCAATCCCTGACGCCGCCCCCGGGACCTCTGTGTGCTGGCTCAGAACCTCAGTCCGGCGTTCAAAGGAGCTGGGAGAACGGGCCCTTTCAGAATCTAGAAGCAGAGCTCCCTGGCGCCGAGGGGAGAGTGAAACTTCTTCATCCTACCCCTCCTTGGAGAGCCCCTTCCCTGGTCTTCGTGCACTAGTGTTTGTAACTTCTCAGATGAATGCCACAGCACAGGCGAGGGGAGGAGAGCTCTTAATAAACGAAGTCCGGGGGCGTTGGGTTAATAGAATAAATCAAGGTTGCTAATTCCCACTAAGAAGAAGAAGAGTCGCAGAGCAGGCGATAGGTTCCGATCATTATTGTCCTCGGCCTGTTCCCCGGGCCCCTGCACTGCTTCCTTTTCTAGCTGCACTGTCGGAACCCGGGTGGGGATTTCCTCTGGCCTGGCTCTCCTGGGGTTGAACGGCAACCTATGTGGGCAGATTTTAATGCTCCATTTTTTTTTTATCATCTTATTTAATTTTTTTTCATTACAATAAGTGTGCTGCTACATTTTTTTTTTTTTAAACAAAATGATTCACAATGAAAGAGTTGGGTTTGGGGAGAAGCCCTTTTTTTTTTTTTTTTTAAACAAACTACAGAAAGTAACTGATGAACAGTGCAGTTTTAGAAAACATTTGTTTCTGTCAGCCTTTGAAAACAGTGCTGTCAGCTGCCCTATCCCAAGATACCCCTGGAGCTCCACCATGTGAATGAAGGTAGAAGGTGGTAAGGAACAGAGTTTCCTATTTGAATATACATTTTTGTCACATAATACCAACAACCATTTCCCTTTCTGAGAGATCTGCGCCGTCCCCTGCATGAGGTTCTGTGGTTCAGGGGTGGTGTTGGCTGCAGCGTGGTGATTTCACTTGGGGCTGCGACAGCCTGTCTTTCAGCTTCGTTTGTCTTAGAGCTTAATTTCCACTCCCAGCAGATTAGGCAAAATGGAAAGTGACATTCGGAAAAGAGTGGATGAGTGTCTGGTATGTTCTCCAAACCTCATTCTTGTGATAGTGGAGTGGTGGTGATTCACTCCCCCATCTCCCGATAAAATATAAAGCATCACTTCTTGGTTGCTAAACCAACAGACAAAAAGCGACTGACCCCTTCCCCTGGTTGAAGATACCCGAGGGCAGATGTTTATCCAGGACCTCGCACTGCTCCTGTGAGAGGACTTTCTATCGAGGCAGCGCTTTGGTAAAGCGCTCCGTGTCGCTCTGGGTTTTCCTTGCCGTCGACGATTTTAAGTGTGAAGGGAAGGAAAGCCCGTCTTATCAGAATGTTCTTTCCAAGACAAGTCTCAGTGAAGAAGTAGGCTAAAGGGCTCGGACCCTCGTCTATTTCAGGAAACACCATGCTTATCAATAACTCTCCCTGGGTGCTCTGTTCACTGTGGTTTGCTCGCCTCTGTCACCATCCCTGTGACGAGGTGTGAAAGTGGGCTTATATTCCACTTGTCGCCCGGGGCTCCACTTTCCGTTTAGCAGATCTTAGCTAAGGAAGTGAGAGGACATGGGGAGGATTTGTGTTCAGTAAATACGAGTTAAGTCTCTTCAGATTTCTGGGCTGGAATTTAGCAAAACAAGGTCTGCTCACCAAAGTGGTTGCATCTCAACTAAGTATAGACTGGAGATAAATCTGACAAGCCCTGACATCTTTAAATGTCAAATCCACCGCATATCACAGACGACATCGTACCTAATGATCGAACTCCCTTTAAAATATATTCATGTAAATACATTTTTGTGAAACCACAAGCTGTTTCTCTCAGTTTTGTTTTCAGCTGGCTTTGATAAAGAGATTGGTTGGCATCCTACAGCTAATTAAACAGCTTTCAAGCCAACATCAATGAAAAGTTTTAGACTCAGAAATATACTCTACTCTTCCTAGTCCAAGGGTATCCACAGTGCTTTTTTAATTGTGCTAACAGACCCTGTCAGAGGAGGATTATTTAGCTGTAGCCTGAGTCGACAAGCAAAATTACCCTGTTCTTGATGGTCTGCTCTGCCTTTGTTCACTCACTGTGTCACTAACACGGTGTACTGGATTCACACTACCAAGAAACGCAATGACTGTTTCTGTGTTCACTTAGATACAGTAGTGTTTAATATAGTTCAGGTTTCTTATTCTTGTACACATTTCATTTTGTGACTGGAAAGCTGTTTGTGTTTCCTTTGTGGAAAAGAGAAGATAAAATGTGAGAGACTCTTATTTCCAGGTCAAGAATTCTGAGTTACCAGGCTTCTCTCATTCTTTATCTGTCTGCCTACTACTTCTTCTTTTTCTTTTCTTTTCTTTTTTTTCCAGTTGCAGTTGTTTCTAGATTCTGGAAAACTATTACTTGCTTTTAAAAAAAATAAAATAAAAAGCCTGGTCTTCTATTTTATAGTTGAACCTTCCCTAACCCTTAAAGCCTGGTTGCTTTACCAAAATTGTCACCATTTCATACATGATAGATTGGCTTCAAGTAAAAAGGTATATCTAGTAAATGGAGGGGAAACTGTTTTACTTCCATTTAGAAATGCCTCTGAATATAACAATGGTGTTTTAAAATCTTGCTGTCAACAAATGCATTTTGTGAAAAGAAAAAAAAGGAAGAACAGGTTAGCTGGTTGCATGTTGTGAAATAATGATGCTGAAAACAATTTTTACTATGGAAGGGTTCACATTTTGATTTATGCCCTTGCCCAAAAAGTGAGAAATTTCTTTTTTCATGCCTTGACTATTTCTTCAATGAAAGCTTCTGTACCGAGCCACTCCGCTCTTCAGAAATTCCCGAGTTACACATACACTTGAGGGCGAACCTGATTCTGTTCCGTGAGCACGGCCTTTTTAGTTGTGGTAAAACAGAGTTAAAATGACAGCCGTGGGGAAGAAAGTGCTTCAAGACCATGTCATGTTTCACTCTTTCCAGATGACTAAAATCACCATCATTTCCCAAGTCTTGCATCGGGGGAAGGGGATATGTGTGGTTTAAAAGAGTGGGCAAGTATTAGTTAAGGTCAGACTTCTTCTGAATGTGAACATTCGATGACGCTGGCTGAGGGCGAGGGCAGAGATTCTAGGGTAAAACCGTCAGACAGAAAATCTCTTCAGGTAACAAATTCAGGTGGTTACCCTAGTCTTCTCATTCCCTGTCATCATTAAACTGTAGGGTTCATTCCAGGTTTTTTTGGTTGGTTGGTTTGTTCTCAAATGGTGTTGTCTTGCCTAAATCAGGCTACTTGCTTTAAAGTACCAAGCACTGAAAGAATTAGAACATTAAAAACATAAAGTGTAAGGTCTGAATCACATGTTTTAGGTCTGGAATTAAACAGCATAACCCATGACCTTCACAGAAGATGTTATTACCCTGATACTGTCATCGGTTCAAGCTCCCCAAAAGCAATGCCTGCCTCTCACCAAGAAGGTTTTAAACTGGCCACAAATGTGTCCAGTGATTTAAAATTTTTCATGCTAAGCTTTCTGTCAGTCAGTATGTATTTTCAGTGTCCTTCCTGAGTTTTGTAATTTCTTTCTTTTTAGTTCTTTTTACTGTTTATTTGCTGGTCTATGATTTATGAAGAAATCCACTTTCAGAAGAAATAATGACTTACTCTCTGTGGGTGTTTCCTTTCTTTACTACTTGAAGAATCTTCAAGTATGAATAGATTATGAGAATACAGATTTGGATTTGTGCAAAGAAGCTGGAGGAAAAGAATGAACTAACTTTTCAATTGTTTAAAATGAGGGGGATACTGGGCTGAATCTACTGGTGTTTTTCAAATTGTTCCTCAATTTAATTAGCCAAAGCACTGAGTAGCATTTCTTTCTAATATAGATGTTAAAAACAGCCTAGCTTTTCTAAATATAAATAGCAAGGACTAATGCTCTCAGTATTGCCTAAAAATTTAGAAATGTCTGCAGCCTTTTGTGAACAATTCTGTCTCTTTATGGAGAGTTGTTTGGGCTTTTTAGAAACTCATTAATTTGATTGTAAGCGTCTGAGTGTTATCAGGAAAAGAAGCTTTAGAAAATGGTTTCAGAATGTGTCATTTTCTCCTGGGTTTAATCTGAGATGGTGTGTGGGCATGCTGGTATTTTAAAAGGCTAAAAATGGTGTACATATTGCTGTGCCTTCAAATATGAGGTAGGATTGCAAACAGAAGTTTTCTTCAGTCTTCTCTCTGACATTCTGCTTTTCTTCCAAGTAGTAATTCTCGAACTTTTAGCAAGTGCTCTTTCATTCTTTTTTCATTTTCAATTTGTTGTTGTAATTAAGCAAAAACAAAATTTAAAAAGCCATGTCAGTTTTCTATTATTTAGATCTTAATATTTCATGTTTCATAAAATTAAAACCCTGTGTTTTCATTTTAACTAGTTTCATTTTTTTTATGAAATGATTTGCGGTATAAGACTGCCATTTGGTTTCAATATTAATATATAAGATGAACTACGTGGGTGTCATTTATTTTCAGTAGTAAATAATTGCTTAACCGATGATTTTACCTTAGCATAATTCAATCGATTCCTTTAGAATTTTGCTCTGCATGTTCCAACAATATTTGATGTGTGTGTGTAAAATAAAAATGACATGTTGTCTCACTAAAAGCAAGTTCATGGTGTAATGGTGATCAGAATTGGAGAATGTCATGTAGTTGGTTTCAAAATCCAATCAGTGTGTTAATCATTAATTATTCTTTTTTTTTTTTCCAGGAAAGTTTGATTTGGTTGTTTCAAATTTAGATTTACTAGAATTCTTTTTTTTTTAAATCTTTTATGTGTGTGTCATTTTAACCTTAAAAGGGGTTAATTTAGCGAGAATAGATACCTTTTCTGTTTGTATTGTGGCTTGTTCAATTTCTCATAAACTGTATTTGGTAGCTCAAATGTTGAAAGCAGTTTGGGAACAAAATGTCTGCTTAAACCATGACAAAATTGGCCACAATTTGCCGATTGGGCTGATAACAAAAGCCAGCAACACAAAATAGGTAGAAAAACAGTTTGTTCGGTGATGTGAGACCACTGAAGATCTTTTTGCATGTTATTTTTTTCATTCTGATGTTTATGTTTTGCTGGAAGTATGTGAAGAGAAGTTTTTGCTCACCCATCGATTTTGATTAACCATTTCATCTAGTGGATTTCTTTTAAAACCCCAAAGAACAAAGCTGCTCACCTGGCATCTGAGACACATCTGAGCTGAAATCCAGCTTTTGCACCCAAACCCCACGGTTCCCCCAGGCTCCACCTGGTCATAAATGTCTCCAAGCTCCTAATTTGATCTTTGAAAGCAGCACTTCGATGCCGTTGTTTCAGGCCTGCAACATTGAATGGTGTGGTTCTTACTGCCTTTTTTTTTTTTTCTGCAAGTGTCAAACAAAAATTACAGTTTGCAATTTAAAAAAAGCTCCCTACCTGAGCGTGCAGTTGAGAAAAATTTCAGCAATCAGATGTACACAGTGGCTCTCATATTATCTTCGCAGACTGTACAGAAATATTAATGTTTGACACGAGACAATACATTTTTTCAAGTGATAGAAGGAGGCAACAGCACCCTGTCTCCTCTCCGTTGTTTTGACTTCTCATGCTTTGAGAGTGTGTGTGTGTGTGTGCGTGTGTGTGTGTGATGGTCTTATTTTTTTGTCTTAAAAATCAGATACTCCTGGGCAATAATTAGGATGAGGTTTATGTTTCTACTTATCTAATCTTTGTTTTCACAAATAAATACAAATAACTCAAACTGAAACTTGATGGCTTTGGTGATAATAAAATAGCAGCCACGGGGAAATTTTCTTCATTTTAATGTTCTTTCACAACCCACATTCAGTTTCGGTAGGAAAATTATTAACCTTTCAACAGCCTGCTAAGACATGGGTTCCTAATACACTCTTGAGGATGATTTGCAGGTTTTGGTTCTATTTTGAGATTTTGTTGTACAGTTTTTTCTTTTTCTTTCTTTCTTTCTTTCTTTTTCTTTCTTTTTTTTTTTTAACAACAAGGGCTTTCTTTGACAGCGATGGCAATGACTTGAAATCCTTTTGATTTCAAGATATCTTTTCAGTGCGTGCATATTCTACAGTGTTTGTATTTATTTTTGATCACGGGGAGGGAGGGCTCCTATTTCCTGTTCTCCTACTGCCTGGTGTGTGAAAGAGGAAACGTTCTTTAGTCTCCCTGGTTTTCCTCCTTCTAATCCTTAGGTGGACATTGTGAGTCCCGTGCCCCCCCATTTTTAAAAATCCGGTCGGGCTATATTTCGGAGAGGGCTGGGGGCTCTGTGTGAAGCATCTGGCCTGACTCCTGCCTGCCTTGGGTGGCCTCATGTCAGTGTCAATCAAGCCAGAGCAGGTCAGGCCAGTTTGGGCTTGTGGTCCTGAAGGTCTGCTTGGCCGCCGACTTGCCTGAAGGGCCCCGCGTAGGGGTGTCTCTCGAGCTGGCTGACACTTCTGGAAAGGGAGTGCGGGGAGGTGATCATGAGCTGGTAACTCCCATGTCTTCACCTGAAACACGCAGGAGGGCAGAATGTGGGACAGGAGAGGCAGCGGGTGCGTGGGATGATCTCGAACGGCAGTTTCCATTTTAGGTGTTTTCTCCAAGTCTGGCTGGCATGGCCACACCTGCAGAGAGGGCCCTGAATTGGACGTGGTCCTACCACACACCCTGCCCTGCGTCTGGCGAGGCTGTGCCTCGTGACTCACAGTCCCCTTCTTTGCTCCATCTCCTCCAGCCTCGTCAGTCCCCACCCACCCCCAGTGCCCCCCCCTTTCCCACCACCCCTCCAAAGTGGACAGTGGAAACTGAGGAACGTCGTGTTATCTCTGTGCACCTCCATCTTGGCCACTTTCAGTGTCGTAGCCTGAGTTTGTCTTCCTCCTCCTCCTTCTTCTTTTCATACTTCCTGTATGAGGTTAGGTTTTTTTTTTTAATAATAAACAAACTATATTTTTATGTTTTTTGTGGGGGGGGCTGGTCGCATGTTGCCGCCTACCTGTCTGGTCATGGGTCCGGGGTGGTGCCCTCCCCCCCAACCTGTGTGTTGTGAGTGTGAGCAGAGCTCTGAAGCAGGGTGGTGGGCTTTGCCCCCTCCTCTCCTCCCAGGGTGGTAGTAAGGAGGGTCAAGCTGGTGAAACCATTTTCTACTCTCTTATTTGAGAGAAATGCCACCCGACTTGGTGGCTCAAATATGGTCCTCAGGCCGAGCATGTTGGCTGGGAGAGAAGTAGATGACGGGGGCGGGGGGAAATCGCTCTCGCAGGCTTAAAATCCCACCGTGTCAGCCCATGCTGTGCAGATGAGCAGCATCCAGAAAAGGAGATTAAGGCTCCCATTGTGTCAACACTTCTCCCCAGGTCGCCCCAAGAACTTGTTGAAAGTCTCAGACGGCCTCTGAGCTGCTGGCTCTTTCCTGCCTCTGTGGGGAGCTCAGGAGAGAACCATCCAGTGAGGAACTTGTGAACAGTTACCTAACATGTGGTCACCCACAGTCACTTGGGACCAAGCCTACGGCCCCACGTCCAAGAGCATCACTAGGTCTTCTGAGGTTCGGTCACCACTGTGATTCTTGGGCATGCGTCTGAACCACCTGGGGGCTTATGAAAACAGACAGCGCTGGGCCCCACAGCCAGAGTTTCCAGTTGAGAAGGTCTGGGAAAGAGCCTGCGAATTTGCATTTCTAACAAATTCTCAGGTGATGTGATGCCACTGGTCCAGGGCCCTGCGTTGAGAAGCTCTGGTGAGGGCCCTGGGCCATGGCTGATGGGAACACCTAAAAGGCCATGTCTGACGGAGCGTGTCGGTGTGTCCGTCTTCCCTCCAGTGCCTTGTCCCTTCATGTGCCCAGCACAGCTGGAGTGGGAAATCCGGCTCTTCAGAACTTTGCATCCCTCAGTAACTAGACAGCAAGTTTCCCTGTAATTCTGAGCTTTCATGGTGCCGACCAGATGATAGGTCTGCTAACATGGTTTTGAGGTTCAGTTCTTTGCACAGTGGGTTTTATCTTAAGGATAGAGAGAGTGGCCAAGGTGAGGGGGTGATGGCCTGACTGCAGTAGGAGACAGTCCAGTGAGGGCCGCCCTTGGGCTGCCCGCTCTTGTCTCTCTTCCCACCTTTGGTACAAATGGAGGAAGGTCTGGGCGCCTGGGTGGCTCAGTTGGTTAAGCGACTGCCTTCGGCTCAGGCCATGATCCTGGAGTCCCAGGATCGAGTCCCACATCGGGCTCCCTGCTCGGCAGGGAGTCTGCTTCTCCCTCTGACCCTCTGCCCTCTCGTGCTCTCTCTCTCTCTCATTCTCTCTCTCTCAAATAAATAAATAAATAAATAAATCTTTAAAAAAAAAAAATGGAGGAAGGTCTTTAATAGGTGGCTCTCTGTACCAGAAGGTGGACAAACTTCCAAGATCCCCAGGGGGACAAGGCGTTTGAATCGCCTGTGAGCTCCTGTTCATCTCAGGAGGGGGGCAGAACATCTTGATCAAGATGCTAGATGGGAAGCAGGGTGCCACCATCTACTAACTAGTTGTGGAGCTCCCCTTGCCTGCCATGTGAGAGGGATGAGCCGAATAGCACCAGCCTGAGAGGCCAGTGCCATGCCGAGGGGGGAGCACGCATCTGGAACAGTGTCTGGCGTATGGGATGTGCCCTCTAAATGGTGGCCTAGAGGATCTGGGTGTCTTCTGGGGTGGCCCTGGGATAGACTCGTGCTCTGCTGACAGGGGTTTTGAGGGATACGGAGTCTTTCTGAACCACGTGTAGGTCTGTAATGATGCGTGGAACACTTTGCAAAAACTGCTTCTCAAGGGAGATCCCCTCAGGAAAGGCTCTAAGTCTGCTCAGAGTTACGTGGCTTTAGCTCGAGAAATGGGAGCCCCTTCAGAAACAAGGAAAGGGGGGGCCCCTCAAGCGTAGATTTCTCTCTCCCCTGCCCTGACCGGTCTGGCAGCACAGAAGCATGATAATTTACACAAGGGACCCAAATCACTTATCTCTGAAATTGGTCTGTGATAAGCAATGAATACTTTCTGGCTGTGCCCTCTTGGTTTTAACTTCCTAAGAAATAAAACCAGTGGGGTCCCGAGAGCCGGACACCTTGGTGTTGTTGAGTACGCCCTATCCTCCTGGGCAGCTATTTCGAAATCATAAAAAGTTGGCTCCCAACCCGACACTGTCAGAATCCACCGTGAGTCAGCACGAACAGGATGTGAGTGCCTGGCTTGTCATTTTCCCAAGCGTTGACAAAGACTTTGGTGCAGAACAGGCTCAAGTGTCTGTTTTGCACCTGGGGGTGCTGGGGGCTCTGGTTTGGTCTCTTGGCAGTGTGGGATTCACAGTGCCATGGATGTTACAGCCAACTGAAGTCTATGGCTTTGCTTTCCCCGACCCTGTGCCCTGGTCCTTACTGCCTGGGGAAGAGGCCTGGGTGAAGCCATCCAGTGAACCATCCAGTCTGGGGGTGGGTGTCTGAGCTACTGTTTTGTCACCTCTTCTCAGTTTCCCATGCCTAAAGCTTTTCCTCTGCCAGTAGGAACAGAAAGGGCAGGAGTTGGGAGCTAGTTCAGGGAACATCCAGAAAATTGCCTGGGCTACATTTTAGGTCCCTGATGAGGGCTTGTATTTGCAGTGTGATGTGTGTGACCCTGAGGCCCTCCCTCAGATCTGAGGGAAAGTGAAGTTGTGTGCATAGTAGGGAGGACTGACTGGGGCCCCTTGAATGCTAGAGACAGGCAGGAATAGTGTAATTCAGCCAGACTGGAAGTAAAAGTAAAGGAGTCACGTGACCCGAAGCTCCTCTGGGACTGTCCAACATGGGGCTGGTAGTTTCCACCCACTCCTTGTGGATGCCAGCATATGGGAAGCCAAATGGGTGGTTGGCTTTGAATTAGGGGCAAATCTTTTCAAGTTCCTAAATGGGTTATCTTAAGTTTTTTCAGTGATAACTAGACAGCCAGGCCAACATGGAGTCATTATGGACTTGACTTATCCATGTAAGAGCTCCTAAACAAGCTAGCTCAGGTCTTATAGGAGAAGCTAGAATTCAGAATTTAGGGACTAGGTAGGAGGGACCCAGGTCTTAGTCCCAGCAGCGTCCCTTCCAGTGTCACCTTAGAAAGATTGCCAACTTCCTCCCTCTGGGTGCCTGTAAAATGAAGGTTGACCAGATGATCCTTAAGGCCCTGCTATGTCTTTTTCTGTGATTCTGGTCAAGGTCTGCATGGTGGAGTGTTCCGTACTAATGTCTGCCTGGGCTGTTGTACTTTGGTTTTTTTATCCCTCAGAAGTGGAGTACCACTGGAGGAGAGCCCAAGTTCCTAAGCCACCTCTCTATTTCAATGGTGAGACTAAAGGAACCAGGATTTCCCGTGTACCCGTGTCCATCGCTGATGCATTTCTTTCGCCCCTGTTTCTCTTTGCCCACCCAGGAAAGCACTACATAAGAGATCTTTGGTCCACTTTCCAGACTTTAAGTCACATTAGAAAATGCTAGCTCACAGGACACAAATCAGGAAGCTGGTTTTCCCAGCAGACTCATCAGGGCAGCATTCTTCCTAGAATGTTAGATACCACAGAGCCAAATTTATCACCTCTCAGAAAGCCCGGTATTTATTTCACTGCCACTGGGAAATGGGGCTCTTGAGAAAAAAACTAAGGCTGCGGGGGTTGATGTGAATCAGCTAACTCACTTGTACAGATGGTTAGGGGAAAGATATAAGGAAAAGCAATACAGAATTTCAAGACATAAGTACAGACTATCACAACTGCCACACAAAGTGTTGGGACAGCAGGGATGATGAGTGTTAAGAGAAGCTTTGATCTCCGCCACTCAGCAGAACGCTGCCAGCAAAGGCTAGGTGTGTAAAAAGGGTTCTGCTCCAGCTACATTTGGGAAGCATATAATAAATGAATTTCAGCAGCTTTCTTTATTTCTAACTTCTCAGGGTCTTTTGTATGCTACTGTGCATTGTGAATGAACCTGCAGGGGGAGGATGGAGTTTTTCCAAAATCATGCACCCCTTCCTCCCTTTTTACAGAGAATTTTGTGCCATTAACAAAAGTCAGGAAATGGGGAGGGGCAGGGGGCTGCTGGTTTTCCTGGTGACCTCAGGGTCGCATGTGGAGAGCACAGCAGTACCCAGGAGGCTCTGAGTAGACAGGCAGGGCCCGTTCCTTCTCTGACCATCCGTAAGGAGTGCCTGGTCAGAGAATATGGCTGGAAAGTATAGGCAGGCGTGGGGTTGCCTTCCTTCCCATGGCAGTTCTGTCTCCTGCCTTCTCAGCCTCCCCCGCCTGTCTGAGCCACGGATGTAAGCACAGAGCTGGCTTGTAGGGCCACCATCTTTGGGGGAGGTGACACCGTCTGTATTTCTGAATTGACCCATCCCTCTGCCTGTCTTTGGAATTATCCTTTCTCTTGTTTGGGAACTGAGAATAAGCTTCCACAAACAGTGTGCTGCTTGGGAGCCAAACCGTGCTGGTCTCAAGTGGCAAAGCAGTTTTATTAGAACCATAGCCCTTAGCGCTGTCTCAACCTTGTGTTGTCCTCAAGGTTTTTGTTTGGCCAGCAACCCCCCCCCCCGCCGCCCTTTGTTTGTCCAGGAGCCCCTTCTCCTCATTTTCTTCCTTCACCTCACTAAGACTTCTTGGTGCAAGCCCATCTGTTCACCATGCTTGGATGTACCTGGGAGGCTTCACACCCCCGAGACAGGGAGAGGACGGGGGACCAGAAGTTCAGCCACCATCCTCCTCGTCCATCCTCATGGGGCTGCAATTCCCCGGTGACCTCTCTCACATCTCTTTGGACCCTTGGGGAGGGGTGCTTGGTGCTTCACCTGGGCAAACACCGGGGTTGTCCTGAAAGTCCTGTGTGACCCTTTAGCGAGGTCAACAGGAGCATGTAAGGGAAAAGGCTCAATGTGCCCCAGCAGTAGACCCTGACCCAGAAGGTCAGGACTGATTCAACTTTCAGTAAACAGGTAGTAGGCTTCTGGGAACATCTGCCTTTTCAGTCTCTTGTGAATTATTTTTAAACAAACACCCTGCACTGCCGCCCCCCCCGGCCCCCATCGCCACCCGCAATTTTCGTTGATTATCACTATTTGAATAGATGCTGATAAATTTGATTCCCCAGCTTACTGTGGCATTGATGATCTGTCTTTCCCTTTTCGGTTTCCATGTACTGGAGTGACTGTCTCTCAGTGCGGTTGACAGTGACCTGTGTTTTTCATGCATGTTTTTGTTTCAGAATAACTGGGAGATGAAACAGGAAGCTCTATGACACAGTTGAGCGAAAATGACACAGACACAGAAAAATCAGGACTCAGGCCCCTCCAGTGCCTCTACCTGCTGCCCACAGCCAGAGTGCAGGTGAAGGGTTTCCCCTGGGGCCTGATCCTAACTGCTGTGGACTCCAAGAGCCTCCACATTCACTGACAATGCATCTGTGATGTTGTGGTCATGGTCTAGTCTGGTTGGTTTCCTATTTATTGGGCCAGCCTCAGTGTGTCTTAATTCTTTTTCCTTCATTAAAAGCAAAACTCAAGAAAAATGAATTGTTTGCTTATTAGCTATACTCAAACATTAATGGAAAGGACACTAAAGAGCATTCGAGATTAATTTCTATAGCACCATGAGTAAGCCCTGCCATAACCACACAGATCATGATGGCATTTTTAGAAGAGTGTTGAACTTGAATCTCTTATTAGTCAGCCTTGTTTGCCCTACCTTTTTCTTCTACAGCTCTAGAAGACCTCCCTAGAGTCAGTATTGGCACACTGACATTGGAGGAAAACCCTGGAAGACATTTAGGACTCTCTTTCCACACCTACTCTGATCATGGCCTGCAAATGGTGACCCCATCACCAACCTTGAGACTTCTGCCAAAGACAAAGGCTGCCTCCTTCTCTGCCCCAACCCATCGGTCACCCATTCACTTCTTCATTCCACAAGGTTTCTTCGGGGCATACTGTGTGCCACATTCTGGAGACAATTTGGATGGGACCAACTCTGCTCTGGTCTACCCAGCATCTTTAGTCTACATACGAGTGGGTATTGCTGGGGCTTTGCTCACAAAGTGTAGGGGAGCACCATGCAGCTCATCATGGAAGGACAGCAGGCTCATTTCATTTAGGTGCCCTGGTTTCTTCAATCCGCCATTCAAATCCGAGCACCTGGAATTGGCAACTAAACATTCTTTAGAATGGGTAAATGTCAAAGCATCCCTTCAGTGGAGTACTACCCTCGTCTCCAGCCCTTAATGGGACAACTCAGTCCTCCTGGGGACCTGGCCAGAGAGGCCGTTGGTTGTTGCCTTCCAGCACTTCTGTCAGCCTTCACTTTTAAGCTCAGCAGATGTCCACGAATGATTTAAAATGACAGTACTGTTTAATGCTTCTCAGAATTAATTTCTCAGTCAATCATGCCGATCATCTCAACCCTCCCTACTTCATCATATAATGTATACTATGATGTATGTCCAGGTCTCAGCCCTAATGCCCCCTACTCAGGAATGCTCTGACCACCTGTCCTGAGACAACCACTTACCACCACTATTTCTCTCTGCTTCATGACCCTATGTTATTTTCTTCACAGAACTTACCAATATCAACAGTTATCCTGTTTGTTCATTTATTAATTAGCTGTGTTCCCCTCACCTGCCTTCCACATTTCAGCTCTGTAAAGGAAGATTCTAGACTGTCTTATTCCCCAGTCTGTCCCCAGCACCTGGCATTCTGCTCAATAACTCTGTATTGACCAGATCCATTGTCTTATCACTTCTCATAGAGACACTGTGATGTTGAGTAGCTCTGTATTCTAACCAGTGTTTGGTGGATGAGGAAATTGTGAGTCCATTTACCTCTGATGATGTAAAGAGGTAAATGGAGTAGCCAAGGGGAGGACACAGGCTTTTTGTCAGTAGACTACCTAGCAGAAAATGTTGATCATAAACTATCTGCTATCAGGATAATCAGATTCTCACCTGAAACCAAGCTTTGTCTTGCTAATCAGTGTCCTTAAGTTAAATTACATTTGCTCATGTTCCTGGAAGATTAAAGGCAACCATGCATCAGAGGGATGTGTCCTCAGTGAGGACTCTGCAATTCACGCCCCTCATTCTTGCTCTGTTCTTGAATCCCCTAACCTCTCTGGACACTACTTTCCTCAGCAGAACACGGGATCACCCTAAAGATCCCACCCTGCCCTGAGGTTCTTTTCCCACCTCTCTGCTGGATCTGTTTCTCAGGGTTCTAGAAGAGCCGAGGCAGTACAGAAAAGATATCATGGGGAGGCAGAGACAAAGCCCCTGAAGGTCCACGGAGCCCAGGCCCAGCAGGGGGTTTGTGGATGTGCCCCATGGGGTGCTCACACAGACCTAAGTCAACCCCTTTAAACCCATCCCTGTCCTGCTGCAAAGGGATCTTTTGGGGAAGAAGGTCGCCTCCCACCTGGTCACCCCTCACCTGTGCTTTTGAGCAGAACTAAGCTGCACCCTCTGCCCATTTCCCAGAAATTAATCCACTAGGATACTCATGACCTGGAAAAGGTGGAAGTCACAGGCAGAAGCAGAAATAACTCATGTGGCACTTGCAGGGTAATTAGTTCACAAGGATAACAAGAGGAACAAATGAGAATTGAGCACACAGTTCTCCGTGGTTGGGGCAATGGTTCTGAATCCTGGCCAGACATCAGAATTGCCCAGGAGTTTTAAGAAATCCAATGCCCAGGCTCCACCAGGACCAATCACAACAGAATTTGGGGTGGAAGGACAGACATTAGTATTTTTTTAAAACTCCCCAGGTAATTCCATCCTGTAGCCAAGGTTAAGAACTGTTGGTCTGGGGCTGTGTTGTCCAGTATGGTGGCCACTAGCCACATGTGTCTCATGAAAACTTGAAACGTGGCTGTGTGGCTGAGGAAACACATTTTTAATTCCTTTTTATTTTAGTTAATTTAAATGTAAATATCCACATGCAACTCTGGTTGCCATATTGGACAGCACAAATATAAAACACGTGTGTCATCACAGAAAGTTCTACCAGACAGCTCTGTCTAGGTGAACTCTGATGCCAAGTGAAATTATACTGAATACAAGAGAAGTTTAAGCTGATTGTCTCAGTCTCTTACTCTGACTAGGGCCTGCTCTCCTGTCTTGGGCCTGCAATGTATTTTTCATCTAGCTTTTGAGCCTGGGCTTGCACAGTAGCAAGAGTGACATGCTCTCAAAGGACCACCTGGTAGGATCCAAAGGAATTTAAAAGACCTGCAAAAGTCCAAGGCCCTGACCCAAGTCATTCGGCATTCACTCTGGCTATGTCCTTGGTTTGCATCTTGGAGACCCAGCCCTGGAAAGGGAGCTGTCTGAATGATCCTTTAATTACCAGAATTTAGGACAGTGGGAAGCAGGCCTTCCAAGAAGAACTTTTGGAAAAGCAGATGGCCAAAGGAGGAGGGGTTTGGAGTTTTGCAGGAGTTCGGGATCTGTGGTGGGCTCACTGGGGCCACTCTGTGAGCTCAACCAGTCTGGGGTTACAGCTGGAGAAACAGAAGCCAAAGCTGAATCATTTTCTGCTTATCACTCACAGACTGTCAGAGTTTTTTTTTTTTTTTTTTTCTTTTTTTGGAGGGAAAGCACCTTACAACAAATAATAATACTATTTTGAATTTCGGAGCTTTCCCTTTTTCAAAGCACTTTACCACCTCTGACTTATTCTGTCCTCACAACCAGGCCATAACACAAGTAGGGAAAGGATTTTTGGTGCCGGTCTAATGCCCCGAGAAAGAGTTCAATATTATGAAAGAATTAAAAAGTAGAGGTAAAGACTCTCAAGTGTTATTCTGTCATCTCTGGTCACACTCAGGCAGGCAGGGCATAGCTAGAATCGAATGTACCTGAATTCCGTGCTCCTCCAGTGCACTGTGCTTTTCCAGAAAAACCTAGGCTTTGCATTTGCTCCTGTCTCATTTCACCCCAGCCTTCTGACTCTTGTGAGTTGATGGTGTGAGGCCATTTTGTCCTGAGAGGCTTGTGTGATTTGCAGATGTGACAAATAGGCCATCAGTGTCTCCCTCAAAGTTAGTTTTTGAAATGGAACGTGGGACAGGGCCCCGTGGGTCTCCTAGGAAACATCTCTGCTTCCCTCCAAAGGACGTGACTGGAGCAAAACAAACCATAGACCCGCACTGTCACCCTTCTCCATGTGTAGAGCTGCAGAGAGTCATTTCAAATCTCCCTTGCCAGTGGGGAGAAAACACTGAATCGCCTGAGCTGTTGAGACCCAGTGGGTGGCCTGGCCAGCATGGCCATCTCCAGAGTGGACGTGGCAGTCGAGGGAGCAGGGCCGACATCATGCCATGGCCTGACCTCTGTGGGAAGGTCGTCCCGGCCACTGTGAATTCTCCCAGTCATAGCATCAGCAGGCCTGTCTTGTGTATCTCAGGTACATAGGATACGATGAGAGGTTTTCAGATGCTTTACTGAAAGCAAGACACACTTTCTGGGGCATTCCCCTAATCGACTGTTCTGGTGAAGCTCGTCAAAACAGGAAATGAGGTTAGCATGGAATGACTTTCTCTCAGAGAACTCTTGTTGCCTCTTAGAGACCACCACTTTCTTCCCAAATGCTTGTGAGCTTTGTCTAATGCCTCTTCGGGTTTGCCCGGAAATTGGAGTGAGTCTGCTCTGCTGTTTTCAGAACCCGTTCCTTTGGAAAATGGTGGTGATATTTGCTCACTCCCGACCTTCCAGATCCTCTCCCTTTCACACCAGTATCTCTAAGATGTTTGCAAGTGGCTCTGAGGCTAGGGATGCGCAGACTTCAGGCACAGCCCAAACATGGCTCCAGGCACACGCCCAGGCTGAGGTGGTCACACAAGGGCTTGAGGTAGTTGCCTTCTCATGCTGCTTGGCCCCCGTGGTCCCTTTCCACCAGGTGTGCCAGGAGGAGAAATGAGTCCAGCAGAGATGAAAACTCAGTGAAAACCATCCACTTTCCTGCCCTGCTCCACGTGTGGGCCTCTGGCTCAGGAAGGCACTATGATTAAAACAGCTGTGCCCGTCTTCCTTCACATGAATCTCCACTTTGGGTTCTTTGACTCAGTTTTCTAAAGCAGTGAGGGTTTCATAGTCTGGGCGAGCTGCAACATGCTTATCTCTCTGCTGAGGCCTTTTGGCCGATGGCTTGACTTAAAATTTCTGGATCTAAATGTCTTTTTGTCAATACTGAGGTACCTTTGAGTCCCTTTTGCTTCTCTCCAGCAGAAGGGAGTCAAGCTGGGGAATGTCTGCCCTGGACTGACAGGTGTCCGGGGAGGGCCGATGTCTCCAAAGAATGAGATTTGGATGACCTCCCAGAGGTCTGCCTGTGCGCTCTCCTCTCCCTTCTGTGATCGCGGCTGTCTCCCTTGTTGCGTGACTTAGCAGGACCTCGAAAGCCATGCTGAGTGCCCATGCCTCGAACGGGACATGCTCTCCTTTGGCCTGGTGTCCCTGCCTCACTTTCCCCAGCTGTACAGGAACTGTATGTCCAGTGACGATCACCCAAGTACATGGATTAATAAACATGTACCTCGAGAGTAATCCCAGCTACCATCTGAGGCTTTAGTTTGCTCAGGACACAACTTTTGGTGTTCACACGTTACAGTTGATTCTTGAACCACACGGGGGTTATGGGCACCACACCCCCACACAGCTGAAAATCTGTGTCTAGTTTTGCCTTCCTCCAAACTTAACTCTTGACCAGAAGCCTTACCAATAACATGACAGTGGATTCACACCTACTTTATATGTTATATGTATTATATACTGTGTTCTTACTGTAAAGTAAGCTAGAGAAACAAATCTTATTGAGAAAATTAGGAAGAAGGGGAAATACACGACAATAGTGTTCGATGAAAGTCCAGTGTAAGTGGGCCTGCGCAGTTCAAACCCATGCAGTCAGCTGTATTTCCAGTCCTCGTAACAGGCCCCAGAGGTGGGATTGTTATTTTTTCATTTCAGTTAAGAAAATGGAGTTTTGGTTTGCTCCATATCACAAAATTAGTGCATCCTGGATTTAAATCCAGAGTAGCCTGGCTTCCCCCATCCTCCGGCCATGCTGCTTCTTCGTATTTTATAAATATGGAAAAGCAAAGCCATTTTCCCTCACCAAAGAGCGTGACTAGTAAGGGACGGTTGGAAGAGAGACAGCAGAGCACAACTGAAAACAGAGGGCAATTGGAAGTCACGTGACCCATGCGGAGTCCCGGGTGCCCCGCTGAGTGTGGCAGGACCGCGAGCAGGTGCGGTGGCCACCCGAGCCCCTGCCTGTGTGCCCACCGGCAGCCCTGTTGGCCTTGCCCCGTGCAGGCCACAGTTGTGTGAGGGTCCTTCCCAGCAGGCCCGGGTGTTCGCAGACTCTGTTCCTGGAAACTGCCTACCGCTCAAAGTGCGGTTGGAGGGTAAAAAGCAGAGGTCCCACCCTGGCCCCTGACACCAGAATCTGCATTTTCACAAGACCCCAGAAGCCCGGTGAGCACAGCCACTAGCTCCGCTCTCTGGGCCCCTTGAGGTCAGAGCTCTGTGGTAACACCTTTTACCTCCAAAGCCCAACATATGCCTGCCTTACGTAGGTGGTGAGTCAATGTTGGTAAAGTGAATTTGATGTTTGTTCTTCTGAGAAGCTGGTAGGGGACCTGGGGGGGAATCAGTTAGAGGCTCCTGGGGGTCCCAGCTAACTGTGAGGCTGTTTGAGAGTCATCGGGATGGAGAAGGGGATGGGGCTAAGGAGCCATGGAAAGAGGTAGACCACTAGAAGGGGTGGGTGCTGCCATTTGAGAGAGAAGCAGAAATGAGGAAAATGTATCATCCGAAACTGTTGGTGCGCCACCTCCGGCCCCGAGTAACTCTGATTCCGTTTTTGTTACCTTTGGAACCTCTAGAGGTGGGAGCACACAGCTCTGTAATTGGTCATTTTACCTTTAGCTTACCTTATGTCTGCTTTTTTATTTCCTCAAGAAGTCACGTTACAGACAGTCACTCCTCCACATACGTGCCATCTCTTTGAGAGGGAAGGCTGTTTGGCAGTCCGCCTACGGTTCCGGCGGTCTGCCCTAGAATTAGCAGAGTCAGCAATGGGGGTGTGAGAATGAGGGTGTGCCTGTGTGTGCGTGTGTGCGTGTGTGTGTAGTATGGAGGTGTGTGGTGTGGTCATGTGAGTACTGTGTGGGGGTGCATGTGTGGGGGGGGGTGCATCTATGGTGTGTGTGTGTGTGTGTGTGTGTGCTTACGTGCCTGTGGGGGTGGATGTGAGTGTGGGCATCCCTGGTACATGTGTGGTATAGGTGTGTGCACATGGGTGTGGTGTAGGTTGTTGGCCATAGGTCTTGCTGTGTGTGCTGTGTGTGGTGCGTATGCGACTCGATGTAGGTATGGTACATGTGGGGTATGAGTGTAGGTTGTCTGGAGCTCGTGTGTGTGTGTGTTCAGCGTGCGCATGTGTGGTATGTGTGTGTCAGGGGTGACCGGTGGTGGGTGTCTGTAGTGCATGAGCACCTGTGTACGTGCAGGGGTGTGTGTGGTGGGTATCTGCACAGCATACACATATGGCATGGGTGCGGGTGTGTGGGGGCAGTCTGCGATGTGTGTGTGTACCTGGTGTGTGCTGATGAGGGGGTATGAGAGTCTGGGATGTGTGCAGGTTGGGGGTGGGTGTGTTTGTGTGTGCAGTGGGAGTGAGGGGGGTGCTTCTCGAGTGCGTGAGGGAGAGCAGAAGTGTGTGCCCTCGGGGGTTATTGGCAGGCTCTCTTCGGACCCATGCAGCACTCCACATGACACGACCAGGAGGGGAGGCCTCTGCCCCCCAGGAGGGGAAGCTACTCCCGCAGGGGCATGGAATGGGGGGGGGGGATACGAGTGGGATCTGGGGAGTGCAGGCTCTGAGCCACCTGCACCTGGAGCCCTTGAGGGCAGGACTAAGCCAGGAAGGATGGGCCCAGGGCAGAATCGCCCAAACAGAAGCCCCTTCCTTCTGCCCTGCTGGCTGACACAGGGGAGTCGAGGAGAGCTTCGGGCCCCAAGTTTCACGTCTGATGTCCATGCTGGGGGATAGATGAGTCCCTCCTCCAACGCCAAGTCTCCACAGCAATGCCTTGTCTTGCACAGGTGCCCGAGGACAACCATGTTGGCGTCTTTCTCTTGGTCACAGCCGGAGCTCCACGGGGATCTGCTGGGCTGCAGGATGCTGCCAACGGATGCGGGTGGCCCGCGTGGCCCCCAGAGCAATCGGTGCCTGGCCTACTGCTCACCTGGCAGCTCCAGCCCTCACGTGCAGTCCCTCAGAAGAGCATTGCTCCCGTTAGAAAAAAGGCCACCTGACTTCCCTTGACCCGTCTCTTCTTGAAACAAGAGTGAACCAGCAAAGTATTTCTGAAGACATGGTCAGTGCTGGGGCCCCTCCTTTAGGGTCGGAGCAACGGAGACTCCAGAAATTACAGAAGTCAGATGTGCCCCTGCTCTGGCTTGCATGCTCTCTAGCTAGCGGTTGGGTCCCTGAGCTTCAGTTGCCGAATTCACCATGTCAGTGTGGGAGGGTATTTGCAATAATGTATGAAAGCATAAAGGACAGATTGAGTAATGGTGACTGTCATCGTTATTATTTTAATTCGTAAAAATTGAGGATTTAAAAAAATAAGTGTACCAAGGAACTAATAGAAACATGCCATTGGTAAAAATACTCTGGTGGCGTCCTAATGACCTAAGCTGTAAAATGTAAAATATCAAAAGGAAGGAAAGATCTAAAAAGCTGGGGGTAGCAGAGACAGCAGTCTCAGAAAAGAGAATAGTCTTAGAAAGAGCCTGAAAAACATAGGGCCAGCCTTCCAGAACACTGCTTCCTCTGCTCTCCACAATCTTGACGAGGCCTGTCCCGAATGTGCAGAGCCAGACACCATATAGGAACATTGATCTGCTTTAATGTAAATATTTTGATGTCTTTCTTTGCCTGAACTTTTAACCTTACTGGTAAACAGGGTATGTACAGTGAATGCCTATTTTTCTGAGAACTGACTTTTGAGGAAATAGGGGAAAAAAAGGATTTTTATTAGCTAATTGTCAGTCTTGTACATGATTGAAAACCTCATTACTCTGCTACTCAAGATCTGCTTCAGGAGACATTTGGCCACCAAAAACTCCCTTTTTGACTTTATGAAAAAGAAAACTTTAAAATGTGTAAATAACGCCAAATCAAAAATTGCAAAACTTACAAGGACAGTGGAGGGAGGGAAGTCATTCTGTAGGTTTCTGAGACAAGAAGAACAACCCAACATTCCAACCAAAGTCCAAGTTGCTTCTAATTAGAAACTTTTCCACCCTTCATTTCCCTGTGGACTCTGGGCCTTCTCTCCCTTTCCATCTGTTGTAACCTCTGAGGTCTTAGAATGGAGGTCAACGGGCATCCAAGGTCCTGGCCTCAGAGCGAGCCTTAAGATAGCTTTGCAATATGCAAGGTGCTACCTTTCTCTCCCCAGGTAGGCATCTGGCAGCTGTTTTGTTGACAAACACTGTCCCTGCCAATGGATTGTCTAAGAATGAGGAGAGGGAACCAACTGGAGCAAGGAAGACCATGAAAAGAGGTAGACCACTAGAAGGGGTGGTTGCTGCCATTTGAGAGAGAAGCAAAAATGAGGAAAATGAGGGAACCAACTGGAGCAAGGAAGACCCGGATTCTAGCATAAGCTTGCCACCTGTAAGTGTCATTCGACCTCTGCCCTGTGGTTTCCTTAACTAGTAAATGAAGATACGACTTTGGGGCTTTCAAGCCTCATGCAGGTGTTGTCAAGACACAAGATCCGATTCAAAGGGGTACATGCACCTCGATGTTTATAGCAGCAATGTCCACAATAGCCAAACTACAGAAGCCGCCCAAGTGTCTGTCGGCAGATGAATGGATAAAGAAGATGTGGTACATGTGCACAAAGGAATATTATTCGGCCATAAAAAAGGATGAAATCTTGCCATTTGCAATGACATGGATGGAGCTAGAGAGTACAATGCTGAGCAAAATAAGTCAGTCAGAGACAAACACCGTATGATTTCCCTCATATGTGGAATTTAAGAAACAAAACAAGCAAGCAAAGGAAAAAATGAGAGAGAGAGAAAGACAAACCAAGAAACAGACCCTTAACTATAGAGAACAAATGGGTGGTTACCAGAGGGGAGGGGGGGGATGGGTGAACTAGGTGATGGGGATTAAGGAGTGTGCTTGTCGTGATGAGCAGTGGGTGATGGATGGAACTGTTGAATATTCTACACCTAAAACTAACATTATACTATATGTTAACTGTACTGGCATTAAAATAAAACACAATTAAAAAAAAAAAAAGACCACAGGATCCATAATGTGCTTTGAAATAGTTAGAGGGAAAAAAGAAGCCCTCTCTGTGCCCAGTTGTGATGGAGTCTCACCAACATCATAACAGATGCTGGCACATCGCTTGGATTCGTAAGACTTGCTGGGGACCGCAGTCTTGGAATGACTCTGCCACTCCTCGCTATTTATACTTACCATATTTGTGACTATTAGTTGAATGCTGGTGGCATCTCTTTCCAGTAATGCTTCCAATGGCAGGTAAACCGAGGACACTGAGAATAAACGTTTCAAGTCTTCTAAGACAGGGTGGTGCAGATAGGACTTCTAAAGGAGTTTCCACCTGCCTTCTTAGAGGAAGGATGAAGGGGAGGACAGGGAAGCTGAGAAGAGGAAATGAATGGCCGCATCTTTTTTAAAGATGGTATTGAAACAAACCACAAAATGTGTTTAAGAGAGGCAGCTCGGGGGAAGCCAATTCTTAAAGCTCTTGGTCGCCATCCTTCTCCTCTCCTTTGCCTTTCAGAATAAATTAAAGAACCGGCTAAAATCCAAATTGTGTGTGTGGTATCTTTATCTGATCAACCTCATACTCTAATCACATCTTATCTTTGCTTGTAAAGCAGCTCCCTTCCTGTTCTCCAGGCACATCACTTCTTTAAATGTTATGAACACACACAGATGAGTCAACTCTGCAGAAAAACAGAACTCAAGGTCTTCGTCCTCTGCAATTCATTTGGAGGTTTAGTTCTGGAAGGCCTGACTGGCATTACCAGCAAACTGTCCCACACATTCCAGTGGTTCTGCAAACAGCCTCTCTCTCAAAGCAAACAAGGTGGGACATCAGGTAAACAGTAAAGAATGGAAATGTCACTCATTTCCCCATCTGTATCCTTTCTAGTTGACAAGAGCATCAGTCAATGCAAAGTTTGTTGAGACTGGTAAGTTTGAGGATTTATTTGGAAGGCTGTGTTAATAAGATATTTTTGAAAAGTTCAGTTGTGTGTGGTGAATGCTGTCTTTTTCTTCGCCTTGATTCATTTCGAACTATTTAAATTGGAAAGTTGGGGGCTGTTTTAAAATGCACCTTAGAGTGTTGAAAAAGTCATTTTGTTGTGGTGGTACTTATTGTCACTGTTCTTGTTGGCTGGTTGGTTCTAGTTCCTACAAGGCCCACTCCTCTCTGGGCTCCTAGATAATGACCCGGCCAGTGATTCTCCAGCCAGACGGCAAAGTGGGTGTTTTTAAGGCAAAGGCTGCATGATAAATATAATTTCTGTGTGTTTGTGTTTGTTTCTACTTTGAAACTTTCTGCAAAATTATATAAATACTTGTATGTGAGTTGCGGTGTATGCATGAGCGTGCCCCATTGTAAAAAAAGGTAGATTTGCAAGTATTCCTTCCATCGGCAAGTAAATCTTCCCCAGTACTTCATCATTACAACTGCTAGTCATACTTGAAGCTACTTTAGTTTCCCTTGCCTAACCTACCCTCCCCCCCATTGGAAAAAGGCTTCTTTAGTGTAGCAGGGGGGGGGGGGGGGGGGGCGGGCTGTGTCTTTGAATCTAACTTCATGAATTTTATATTTAGTTCAGACAGGGAAATTCTAGTGTTTACCGGGGGCCAAAAAGTCGCGCCTACTTTAAATCTGTTGCACCACACTGGCTTCAATGATGAGACAAAAAACACCCAAGCACTGGAAAGCCAGAGACCCTGGGAAGGAAAATGTTGTGAAATTGCTGTGTTCCCTTTAGGCAGGCTTTCCGATCGTCTAGGAGTAACACTGAAGTGTCACGTAGATCCCCTCCGTGCCTGTATCATAGAAGGATTTTTAGCTTTTTATGCCAACATTTTTTACTTTGGCATAAAATTCAATCTCTAATTCCCACCCCCATCCCAAATTCAAAAAGAAATGCATCTTTCTATCAAATTGAGACAGGAATCTCATATTTATTGAAAATCTATAAGCTTGTATTCTTTTTTTTAAGATTTTATTTATTTATTTGACAGAAAGAGAGAAAGTGAGAGAGGGAACACAAGCAGGGGGGAGTGGGAGAGGGAGAAGCAGGCTTCCCGCTGAGCAGAGAGCCTGATGTGGGGCTTGATCCCAGGACCCTGGGATCATGACCTGAAGGCAGACGCTTAACGACTGAGCCACCCAGGCGCCCCAGCTTGTATTCTTCTAAAAAGCACTTCCACACCCTCTTCCATGGCCCCGTGGGGCCAGTCATAGCTTTATCCTCATTTTAGGGTAGAGCAATGAAGGCTCAGAATGGGCAAGCAACTTGCCCAAAGTGATCCAGTCAGGAAGTGGCAAAGCTGGTACTCAAGAGTGGGTTTGTTTAACCAAATTGTTTAAAAATATCAATTTAGTTTGTGAAACAGTCCTATCCGATGGGTATTATTGTCCCCAGTGGACCACCAATCTAGCAGGTCGGAGGCAAAGCTGTACAACTAAAGACCAGCAAGACCAGAATAGGCACACATGCCTGACTCCCACTTCACCTGCCGCCAGGTGAGAAGATGCGTGCTCCTGAGTGCTTCCGGTTTCACACACTTCATCGCTTCCTCGTCAGGGGGCAGGATGACTGCTCCTCCTGCTGCATGGTGAAGGAATCTTCTGGAAAGGTATTCCCTTCCGAGCAGCCCTGCCTCTCCCTTCTCTCTGTGAGAGGAAGCTCGTGCTTTCTGAGGTTCAGCAGAGAAAGGAGGTGGGAAATCTTGGGAAATGGGAGGTCTCACTCTTTTGAAGTCACCAGCCATCAGCTCCCAGAACTAGAACCACAATGCACCCGCAAGCCCCACCTTTTAGCCTGGAACCCGGAGGTTTTTGCTGGGAATTCTCTCAGTCCCTTGTGGGGCGGCCCCATGCCAGATGCCCCTTATCAGGATCGGGGCCTGGGCGGGTGGTACTTTGTAGAACATCTCAGGCCAAGCAGTGCAGTCCGAGAGCACGTCGAGAACCACTTGTCTTGCAGACGGCTCATTCCAGTCTGTTCTTCAATTGAGCTCAGAGTGGTGGAGATTAAATACAGAAATACAGGATCTGCTCTTAGCACCCCTACAGACTGTTTTTTTTTTTTTTAAGGCTGTGCACACTCACACAAAAATTGGGAACTTGATCACTGTGGGCTGACGATGTATTTTTGAAAAGGACGGGGAAAATCCTTCTCTCCCTGAAAGTTCCCATCCATTGTTGAGTAAACATCATAAATCTGTTGCAGAGAGACAGGCTGCATGTGCTCAAATTACCTCCTACAATTTTAGCTTCGAGTTTTAATGCCCTAAACATGAATAACGTTGTATCCTAGCACAGGTCTGATTAATGAGGCAACTTTGCCAACTTCGGGGTCGGAGAGCAGCTCCCCACTCCCTTCCTTTTTCTCTGCGTGGCTTAGTAACCACTTCAGCAAATTTCCCTATTAAATATACAAGGCAACTGAGTGCAATAAAAACTAAAGGTTGTGGCAGATAAACACTAGCATCTCTCCGGGCAGACCTCGCCGGCTGACAGAGAGTAGGTCTGTTCAAGTTTGCCCCCTGGAATCCCAAATGTTTCACTATGGATCCCAGCATAAAAGCCACTTGCACCTTGCCATTTGCCCATGGCTCATCTTCAGTCTGTGGGTTACACTTACCGGACCATCTGCTTCCTGGGTGCTATGTGGTTTGTACAGGGCGTGCCCTTGTTATGCGGGAAAGCATCGAAGCCCTCACTCGGCATTTAGGAATGGGGCTGAAGGTCACCCTTGGGAAGTGACCCAAATTAGCACCTAACAGTCAACCAGGAAAGAAAGGGGGGTTTGTCTCACCCAGATATTGCCTGCCCCCTGAATACGGCTCCCGTGAATAATTCCTGGATAGGAATCATATTTGTTGAGCAATTAATACACACTGGGCACACTTAACCAGAAAGGCTGAGTCCTCTGTGAGGTGGCAGAGGGACTCTGCTTGTACATTCTCATTTGCTGTCCACAACAACCCTGTCCAGCCAAAGACATTATCTCCATGTTTCTCGCACATAATCAAGCAGGCTTATTGGGTGACATAACTTGCCCAGTGATGGAGCTGGAATCTGAGCCCTGCTCTGACTCCAAATTCAATGTTCTTGAACAATAAAACCTCTCTCCCTCACCCACCTCCGTTCCTACTTGCATCCTCTTCATTCACACACACACACACACACACACACACCTTTACACTTGAACCCTTGTGTGTGCCAGTTACATCAACCACTTGAACACAGAACCTGGATTGGCCCAAATTACAGGGATTTAGAATCTAAAATTTCCATGATATTCAGGCTTCATAGAATTAATATTTCAGGTGGGTTTTGTTGTTGGTTTTTTTTCCCCCCTCTAAACAAGGGTTCAGCAAGCTTTTTCTCTGAAGGGTTAGATAATAAATTTTTTCGACTTTTCAGGCCGTTGGGGTCTCTGTCACAACTCTCCACTCTACCACTGTAATGAAAAACAGCCATAGGCAGTCTGTAAAGGAATGGGAGTGGCTATGTGCCACTAAAACTTTATTTACAAAGATAAGCAATGGGCCCGATTTGGCCCATGGGCCACAGTTTGAGATCCCATTAGTTTGAGCCCAAGCCATCATTAAAAGTGTTACCTACACCCTAGGGTTTTAAACAATGGGTCTGGCTAAACTATCAGGGGCAAGACTAGGAGCCAGGACCCTTACAGTTAGGCCACAGAAATTCACATCTGCTTAATAAGCACTGGGACCAACATTGCTCCTACCCCCAGGTGGCCAGGCCAGTGGGTCTCAGTATGTGCTCCACAGGGAGATACCATAGGCATTTTGCCAGAAAAAAGTTTTCTGGACTAGTAAGTCTGGGAAGCCTTGGGTTCCGTAGTTGAACTGTTTCTGTGACTACAGGACTTCTCAGGACTTTTAACGTACAGATGAACATTCTTAGTCTCAAGTCTCCCAAGCTTGTTGGACCTTTATGTGCAATCCTTCGCTGTGCAGAGAGGGCAGTGGGGGGAGCAAAGATGTGACCTTAGGTTCGGACTGATTTCCATTTCAACAGGTGGGTGAGTTGGCTGAAACTGTCACATTTGTTGAGCTGTTGCTATTGTCCCGTTTTGTTTTGCTGTTGTTGTTTCAATGGCCTTCTGAGTTTCCCAGTAGTGATTACGAAGAAAACTCCTAAACTGAATCAAAACATCAACGACAAAGGCAAAAACAAAGAACCAAATCCCCACCAGCACAATTCAGACCCTCTTGGCTAGGGTTGGTTTTCCACAGGCTGTGTTTATTTCAAAATGCACCTGCTTCCTTTTTTCTCTCTCATTTCCCAAGTGCCACTGAGAATCCCTCCTTCTTGTCCAGGGACCCAAAAGGACCCCGTAGGGCAGGACCCACACTGGTCTTGGGCAGCACATTCTCGGCAGAGCTGCCAGCCCTCTGGCCCCCTGCCCCCACTCCGGGATGCAGGACCCTTCCCAGCTTCTCCTCTACTCAGGTGCGTGCCTTGTCCTGAAGCCAGGCTTTAGTGAAAGCCTTTTGTGGCTTCTCCCTCATCCAGGGAACCCCCATCTTTCAGGGAGATCCTTGGTGGGCAGAGTGACCCCTTTCTTACTGGAAATCAGCCCACAGGGGGACACTCGCCCATCAGTGGGGCTCTTGTATTTCCTGCGCAGCGATCACAACCCCCTGTTTCCTCCTGGGATGTGAGAGATTGGTTCTAATCCTTCCATCTCCACAGTCTTGCCTCTCCAGCCCTGACCTGCAAAAGAAACCAGAGAAAGCTTCCAGGCCTCTCCTTGACGCAGGCCGGGGAGGTGAATATGGCCTCCTCTTCTGAGTCAGGCAGAAGAACGGGGCCGGTGAGGGCCAGATAGGGGTGAATTCAAATCGCAGCCTTGGCCCCCACCAGCTGTGTGATCTGAAGCAACTCGTCCAATCTCTCTGAGCCTCGGTGTCCCCATTTATAAACCAGGGACTAGAGCGCACTTGGCCCCGTGGGGTTGTTGTAGGAAAAGCGAGTCAGTGCCTGTGCCCAGGGAAGGCGCTTCCAAGCAGGACCTGACAGCTCATCAGGAAAGCTTGCTGCCTGTCCATCCCGGGGAGGCTGTGCCAGATCAGAGGGAAGCTCAGCAAGCCACTTGAAAGGGACCTTGACTCATTTTGTGGTAACCGAATGTGCCGTTCAGGAAGTGCTTCGCAAGAGCAAACTGGGCTCCAGCCACCCCCTCGTCCCCCTGCCCTCGGCACAGAATCCATGGTGCCATGATGTGGCTCCGGGCAGCCGTCCCGTCGGACACCAGCTGGTGCACATCGGCAGCGTGGGCAGCAAGACCCAAGGGTGGGCGCCAATGGCCCATGGAAGGCTGCCGGGTGTGGGGGGCCATGGGTTGGTGGACGCACTGTCCAGCCGCCTGGGTTCAAATTGTGCTCCATCCCTGGGCCAGGTGCTCAGCTCTCTGAGCCTCTTTTCCTCATCTGTAACTGGCACCCCCTTGGGTGAGGCCGGCGCTGAGCGCTTGGCAGGTCCTGTCTCCTCACACACAGCTTTACAGGAAAGTACTAAACTTCTCACCATTTAAGGATGGGGAAACCGAGGCACCCAGAGGTCATGAAATGCTGGAGCTCATGAAGGGTGAGTCCTGGAGCTGGGATTTGAACCCAGGGAGTTGTCCTCCAGAGCCTGCCTCTTACCCCCTGGCCTCTAGAGCCTGTCCCACAGTAGGCCTGTCTCAGTGCTTCCTAACGGGAACGAAAGAGCAGCTAGCCTCCACTGGCCACACAGGGGAGGTTGTGAGTGTGGAGGGAAGGGTGACGTGTGGGGCATCTTCAACCGCTCTGCTGTTTCGCTGCCAGGCACGGGAGTGGTTTTGAGTGTAGGGGAACATCAGAAGCTGGGGGGAGCCTGGGGATGAGGCAGGTGCTGAATGGGGCAGAGGAGGCCCTGGAGGAGGAGGCCACTCTGGTTTTTTGCCCCATCCCCCACACCCTCTGCCAGCCTCCACACACCGGCCACACAGTGGGGTGGAGAGCGAAATGACACAGGAAAGTGAGTGGGGCGGCCCCCCTGCAACCGTGGCTAAGAATTGCTGAGCTGGCTCAGAGGTCCTGAGACCTGCCCCACGGGCCTGGGCGAGAGAAAACACTGCCGGCTGGGCCATCCCCTGCTGGGAAATCAGGGCTTGTCCTAGTTCCTCATTCAAGGCACACACAGCCCCATTCCCAAGGCAGTTAGAAGCCTGGAGTTGCCCAACTCAAGACAGGGGAAGCCGGGCGCCCCGGGCCCTCCCGCCCTCGCCACCAGGGCCAGCCCGTCTGGCCTCCGAGGCCGATCAGTGACCCCTCCCTGCGTCCCAGAGCCCACGTGTCGAGGAGGAAGCTGCCATTCTGATGGCCCAGAAACATCTGTTCCCCATTCGTCATTGTCAAGCTCTGATGTCCTTTGGGACTCTCTTTGAAGGACAGTTTTTACTGTTGTAACCAAAAAAGCAAAAGGAAGCAAACAATTACAGGCCCCTTTATTTTCGGGACTTTTTTCTGTGTCAGTAGAAAGCCATTTCAGTAAATAGGGGCTTTGCCTATATCACCTGCCCCCACAACGAGTGACTGGAGCATCTCCCCTCCCCGTCTCCACACCCCACTGTGCTGAGAAATGTCGAGGTAAATACACTGGAGCTGAGGCTGGAACAAAATGAGCCAGCAGGAAACATTTGGTTTTCCCCTGGGTTTGTGCATCTTTTGAAAGATCCTGTGTCCCAGCCCCATGTCCCCGATGCTCTGTGACCGAACGCCAGGGGCAGCTCTGAGGGAGCAGCACCCCCGTTCACCCGCTGCGCCCTTGAGGCTCCTCCTCTGATCTGGAGGTCGCCGATATGTGCGTGTTCAGACTATCGATAAGCCGTTTCCGACTCCTGGGCACCGTGGAGGTTCCCACTGGGCCCCAGGGATGCCGCCTGCACTCCAGCTGTCAGGGCTCGCTGCCGTATGCAGAGGCTATTAAGCCGGCCCGGGATCCAGAAGGGTAAGAGAATGCCCTACCTGCTGGAGGTCGAGGGCGGCCGAGTGGCCCACGTGGAGCTCATGCTGAATCCTGGAGGACCCTGCGTTTCCTTCCCGAGGATTTTCAGGAGGTGTTCGGGGTGGAGGCCGGGAGGGTGTTTCCCGGCAGGGAGGCAGAGGTCTGGGTTCCTGGGATGTGACTGACAGGTCAGCCCCTTGGTCCCTGTCCCCCTTTCAGGCTTTCCCCTGCTAAGCCTTCTAGTTTTTATGGCTGCGGAAACACCCTTGGTAAGCTTGAAACAACGCAAATGTCTTCTCTGCCCGCTCTGGAGGCCAGAAGCCCGAAACCAGAACCTCAAGTCGAAGGTTCTTCTGGGAGGCTCTGGGACGGATTCGGCTGCCCGGACTCTTCCAGCTTCCGGAGGTCGCTGGGATTTCTTGGCCTGTGGCCTTTTTCTTCGTCTTAACATGCACCACCCTGACATCTGGTTCCGTCATCCAGGTCCTTCTCTCCTTCGACCTTCTTGCCTCACTCTTATAAGGACCCCAGTAATTACATTTAGGGTCCACTCTGGTAATCCAGGGTGAGCTCCCCATCTCAAGATCTTCCATTTCATCACGTCTGCAAAGTTCCTTTGGCCACAGAGGGTAACAGTCAGAGTTTCCAGGGATTAGCCCACGGGTATTTGGGGGAGGCCATTGCTCAGTGTAGCACAGAAAGTCGCCGTGAGGACCCACAAGCAGCCTCCCGCATTTCCGAGGAGTCCTTGGAAAGGCCTGGCAGCAAAGGAACAGTGAGGCCTGGTGGAGAGAGCTGTGGTGTATTTGGGGCCACTCAGCACTTTTTCCCATCTCTGCAACTCCCAGCTTCCTCTGGGGCAGCGCCCCCTCCTTCCATTGTGTGATAGCTTGGGGAGTATGGGCACGCCGGAGCGAGGGGTGCCGGCTTGTCCTCTCCTGTCTGGGTGCGGCCAGGGGTGGACACACCACCAGGCTCTGTCGTTGGGGGGCCGTTGCCTGAGACTTGAAAGCTGACATTGTCGTTCAGCCCAGCAGTGACCCCCTGACCACGTTACTCCTGCTTTATGCCCGTTTCTGCCATTCCTCTTCCCTGGCCCCACCCAGCATGCCTGGGAGCCCACCCACCCCCAAACCTGATGCCCCATCCTTCCCCAGGAGTCAGTGAACTGCCATTCTCCTGGCCCTTTGTGAGAGAGTTCACAGATGCAGATTCTGGTGCTCATGCTCAGATCTGTAACTCTGGGATTGTCTGCTGTGTCCAACAAATGGAAGGACTGGAGGATTCTTTTTTTTTTTTTTTTTTTTTTAGTGCCATCTTACAAATGGGCTAGTGTCTTGGGAACCCGGTCCTGGCATCAAGGCCCTGGCTTCTGTCACCGAGAGGTGTGCCTGGGGTGCACTGGAGGAAGGGGCCGTGATAGAGAAGGGTGTTGGGTTCACCAGTCTCTGCCCCTGGTTCTCTACTGTACAACAATGAGGCTGTGCTCTCACATCAGATGGCATTGTGATTGCCAGAGCCCTGATGGGGTTCAGGACACACCACCCCAAATATGGCACCTTGCTTGACATCCTGAATATTTTAAGTTGATGGGGTTTGAGAAAATGGCAGCTGGAAGGTGATTCAGACCTCCTCCCCCGCTTGCCCTTCTTCACCAAAACTGGTCATAAAAGACTGGTGGGAGAGGTGCACCGCCCACACCCAGAGGAAAGGCGCATCTGAATCTCCGGGGACAAAGAGATGCCAAGAGGATTCCTACAAACAGGCCTTGCTGTGTTCGCCCCAGTCCGTAGTGCTTGCCTCAGACTCCTCAACTCTTTATCAAACCTTGCATAAAATACTCAGGTGGCACTGGTCCTTTGGTTCTTCATTTCCTTACTAAGGCTCCCAAGTCATGTGGAACTTAGATCCCACCAGTTAGTATGCTTTTTTCCAGTTTGTCAGTTGAATGTTCAGACCCAGCCAAGGAGCCCAAGATGGTTGAGGGGGAAAAAAATGTTCCCTCCCCTACAGCCCTATAGTTGCTCATGAAGCTTCCACTTACACAGCTGTTTGCAGGACATGGAGGGGACGAAACTGGGCATTCAGGTTCGTGTGGTGCTTGTGGCAGCCAGAGCCTCGGTGAAGGCTGGCGGGGCTTCTGTTTCACCTCTGAAGCTCCTCCACAAGAAATGGGGAGTTGTTGAATGAATGAATGAATGAATGAATGCCACAGTCTGCACTGTCCTTCTTGCTGGTGGCCTGACAAGTCCACCTAGAGCTATGGTCACACCTCAGAGACAGGCCTCTGAACCCAGCTGAAGAGCAGGGAGCGTGACCCATGTTCTTCTTCTTTCTGTCACTCTGTTCCACCTCGCCAGGACTCACAGCATCCAAACACAAAACAAAAGCTCCACTCCCCAAACTGGGCTTTTACTTGAACCTAAGAGGGCTCAGAAAAGTATCGTGAACGTTGGTGCCATGTAATTTTAAAGCATTTTGGAATTACATAGCTCTAAATAAAACAACAACAACAAATGAAAGACAAAAGACTTTTTATCATCAGAGTTGATAGCTATGTAAATGTATGGATAACTCATAGGTGTTAAAACAAAAAACAAAAAAGAATACTTTCTAAACTCTGGGTCCTCTTGGGAGCGACAATGGTGTCATTGGATGAGAGGAACCAAGAGCTAAGACAGACAGATAGGTTGTAGCCAAAATCCAAGGAGACATGGTGGGGGGGTGTGTGTGGGGAGAGCGTGTTGGGTTGATAACAAAGAGAACACAACGCCAGGAGAACAGGCTGCAGGGAGGGCACAGAGGAAGGCATCAGCCTCAGGAAGCCTCTCAAACAGAAGGCTCTGGGACAGGAGGCAGCCCTGCAGGGAGGGGAAGCCTCTAACCTACAGCTCTTGAGCTACCTGTGGGGTGACCAAAGCATCATTTGCATGGAACTGAGAAATATCCTGAGATGTGGGACTTCTGGTGTTTAAAGCTGGGGTAGTACCAAGCAAACTAGGATGGATGGTCACTCAAGTTCCAACCTGTCTCTAGAATTTTCTAGTAATGAAAGAATTCCAGTCCCCTGAGGCCACTGAGATGCCCCTCTCATTCACGGGTTTATGCTTGGGGTAGCAGGTATGGAGGATCCAGGGAAAGATCACCCCACCCTTCCTGCCTGGAGCAGAAGCAAGGGCTTTTCCAGGACTTTGGACTCTGAAGTGGAAGGTGAACGCTTAAGCACCTTTAGGATTTCATGAGAACTCTAAGATTTTATTTTCAACAATCAATTTTAATATTTGACAAAATGCAGACCTGTTTCTCAGAGTTGGTACTGAGTCAGTGTGGAAAATAATCTTTCTCTAGAAGAGAAACTGCACTGGAGTTCATTTGAATTTCAAAGGGACAACAGTTTATGTTAAGCAAACACAGCTCAGTGAAGCCTATTCTAGCATGTTCTATGACCAGGAGTACACCTTAGTGCAAACGAACCCCGAAATCGAGACTTGGAGTCCTTGGGGCCTCAGGCCACAGTTTTTAGATCCTCCCGAGATACACAAATAGCTCAACTGCGTGTCAGAAGTGGGAAAACGTATAACTTTCATCCTTTCTAAAAAATATCTAAGCTCATCTTAAACTAAAGGCCTATTGGTAGCAACAAGATATTTCCTTCTACCCACCAAAGATTTCTCAATTTCTACTGTTTTAAAACTTAGACTCCATGCGGCCTAAGTGTCTGATGCTGTCCCAGGTTTCTCTTCCCCTCTTCCTTTTCCAAGATGCAGGCCAGATGCCAGAAGTGGACCTGTGTGCCCCATGGCCTTCAGAAAGGAGAGTCTAGCCTCACAAGGAAGCAGAATTCCTCCCTCCTGGTCTTCAGGCATCCATCTTGGGCCTCAGCATGTTCCCCTAGCCCTGGTGTCTGTGTCTGGGGTTACTCTCAGCCCATCCTCACCAAGGTCCCCGCACTAAGGTCTGCTGTGACTCGTGTCTATCCAACAATTGGCTGAGAAGTAACCACCCGGACGGTTATACCATACTTTGTGCATCCGTTCACCTGTTGACAGCCATTGGGGTTATTTCCAATTTTGGAGTATTATGAATAAAGCTGGAAAGAACAGGGACGCCTGGGTGGCTCAGTTGGTTAAGCAGCTGCCTTCGGCTGAGGTCATGATCCCAGGATCCTGGGATCGAGTCCCGCGTCGGGCTCCCTGCTCAGCGGGGAGCCTGCTTCTCCCTCTGCCTGCCACTCCTCCTGCTTGTGCTCTTTCTCTCTCTCTCTCTCTGACAAATAAATAAATAAAATCTTTAAAAAAAAAAAAAAAGCTGGAAAGAACATGCACAAGTCGTTTTGTGGACAAATGTTTTTTCTCTTGGAAAACTACCTAAGAGAAATATGGCCAGGTCATGCTGTAAGTGAATATTGAATTTATAAGTAGCTGCCAAATACTTTTTCTAGGTGATGGTGGGGTCCCACCAGCAAAGTATGAGAGGTGCAATTGCTTCATGTCTCTGCCAACATTTGGTGTGGTCAGTCCTGATAAAAATTTTAAGCATTCTAGTGCATGAGAAATGGTATCTCATTGTGGTTTTAATTTGCATGTCTCTCATTACTAATTATGTTGAGCACCTTTGTATGTGCTTATTGGCCATTTGTAAAGTGTCCATTCTTGTCCTTTGCCCATTTTTAATATTGGACTATAGGTCTTTTATTATGAATATATAGGAATTCTTTACATATTCTGGATACAAGTCCTGTGCCAGATAAATAAGTTGTGAATGTTTTCTGCCAGTCTTCGGCTTGTCTCATCGTCATTTTCATTTCCTTTCCTTCAAAGAGAAGAATTTTATGAAGACAATTTATCATTTTTAAAATGTTATGAGTAGGGCTTTTCATGTCCTACGAAATCTTTGCCTACCCCAAGATTGCAAAGACCTTCTATGTTTTCTCTCACAGGATTTATAATTGTAGGGTTTTACTTTTAAGTTTACAGTTGATAAGCCTACATATTGTGGCTAATTTTTTATTTGAAGATTTTCTAGATATTTTGTTGTTGATTTCTACTATCCATGGGGTGAGAGATAAACTCTGCATGATGTCATATAAACTACAGGCAAAAACAATTGGCTGTTATCTTTTAAGGAAATTATAGCGGAACAAGAAAAGTAGTCTCTATTTTGCCCACATATTTGCCACTTGAGGTATCTTCTTCCCATGTTGAAGGCACAAGTGTGCGTCTGATGTCATGTCTCTTCACCCTGAATAACTTCCTTTCACAGTTCCTGAGGAAGAATGCTCTCAGTTTCCTTTAACTGGCAATGTCTGTCACCTTCATTTTTTGAAGGACGTATTTTACTGGATGTAGAATTTCAGCATTTGTCATTCCATTATCTTATCTCATAATTTCTCATTGCTTCTGAAAAAAAGTCAGGTGTGATTCATATCATTGGTCTCTTATTATCTGTGATATTTTCCTCTCTGGCTGCTCTGGGTTTTTCTCTTTATTTTTCAATCATTTAACTATGATGTGCTTTTCTGTGGTGTGTGTGAATGTTTATCTTCCTTGGAGATTTTTATGATTCCTGGGCTTTTATATGTTAATGTTCTTTTATCAAATTTAGGACATTTTCAGCCGTGTTCTTTCAGATATTTTTTTCTGCCCATTCTCTCCCTCTTCCCCTTCTGAGATTCCAATTACACATATTTTAGAATGTTTGATTTTATACCAAATGTCACTGAAGCTCTTTCATTTTTTAAAAGATCTTTTTCACCCTGCGTTCTTAAGATTGGATAATTTACACTGGCCTGTCTTCTAGTTCACTGACCCTTTCTTCTGTTGCCTCCAACTTGATATTAGGCCTATCTGCTAAATTTTTCATTTCTGAGTCTTGTCAGTTCTAAAACTCCTACTTGATTCCCCTATTCACTCATTTCAGCAATGTTTTCCTTTAAGTCCTCGAACATATTTATGATAGCCACTGTGAAGTTTTCCTCTGCTAACTCCAACGTATGGGTTCTCTGGGAGTGTTTCTATTGAATGATTTCTTTTCTTGAGGATGGGTCACATTTTTCTGTTTCTTTGCACGTCTAGGAATTTTTTATTTGTATACTGGTCTCTGAGGACAATAGGTTTAGAGATTCTGTGTTCTGTTGTCTTCCTTTGACAACAGCAGGCAGTTAATCCTGGCATATCACCTTGATGTTTTGAAAGTTTGCTTTTATACTCTTTGGGATGGGTCTGTTTTGAGTTTTCTTTAGTCTGAGGGACAATCTTTACTTTTTAATTTTTTTTAAGATTTTATTTATTTATTTGATAGAGAGAGAAACAGCAAGAGAGGAAACACAAGCAGGGGGAATGGGAGAGGGAGAAGCAGGCTTCCCACCGAGCAGGGAGCCCAGTGCAGGGGCTGGGATCATGACCTGAGCCAAAGGCAGACGCTTAACGACTGAGCCACCCAGGTGCCCCTGAGGGACAGTCGTTAATCCTGAGACATAGTCTGTGCTCCTAGATAGGATCCCCCCCTTCTCCAGCCCAAGGTTTCAATGGAATGCCCAAGGTGTTTATGAAATCTCTTGGAAAAAGTGGCATGATTCAAACTCCAAACTCTGTCTCTCATTAAATGGGCGGCAGTTGAAATCTCTGCTCAGCTTTTTAAACTTTTCACTCCTTTCAGGATTTACCCCCTCCATTTCCCGCCACTCTGGCAGCCCTGAACTCTGTCCTCTGACACCTCGAGCAAAAACTTTCTGCCTGGCTGGCTGAGGAAAGCCCTCAGCAGAAAACTGTCTAAAGATAGATTTCACTCAGTGTGGTTCCTTCTTTCAAAGGTCAAAGTCTCTCCAGTTTCTGCCTGTTTCTGGTTGTTCTCCAGTACTTCAAAATGGTTGTTTTTTTAAACATTCTGTTCAGAGTTTGTCATCATTTTCTGCAGGAAGGTTGGCCCAGTAGGAGCTACTCCACCATCAACAGAACTAGAATTTCCTCTATACCTATTTTAAAGCTTTTTAAACATATTGCAAAACTGACCTCCACAAAGATTGTACCAAGTTACATTCTCACTGGCAGATGAAGAGTCCTTGATATTCTTCCTGTTTGGCAGCCAGAATTTTTTTTTAAATTTTTTTATTGTTATGTTAATCACCATACATTACATCATTAGTTTTTGATGTAGTGTTCCATGACTCATTGTTTGTGCATAACACCCAGCGCTCCACGCAGAACGTGCCCTCCTTAATACCCATCACCAGGCTAACCCATCCCCCCACCCCCCTCCCCTCTAGAACCCTCAGTTTGTTT
>NW_027397072.1:36919070-36960694 GCF_003265705.2 Callorhinus ursinus | reverse complement strand
GAACCAGAGGGAGCACACAGCTCTTCTTAAAATCGAAGGTGTTTGGGGCGCCTGGGTGGCTCAGTTGGTTAAGCGACTGCCTTCGGCTCGGGTCATGATTCTGGAGTCCCGGGATCAAGTCCCACATCGGACTCCCTGCTCGGCGGGGAGTCTGCTTCTCCCTCTGACCCTCTTCCCTCTTGTGCTCTCTATCTCTCATTCTCTCTCTCTCTCAAATAAATAAATAAAATCTTTAAAAAAAAAATAAAATAAAATCGAAGGTGTTTATGCTCGAGATGAAACGGAATTCTATCTAAGCAAGAGATGTGCTATGTGTACAAAGCAAAGAACAACACAGTGACTCTTGGTGGCAAACCAAACAAAACCAGAGTAATCTGGGGAAAAGTAACTCGTGCTCATGGAAATAGTGGCATGGTTCGTGCCAAATTCCGAAGCAACCTTCCTGCTAAAGCCATTGGCCACAGAATCCGTGTGATGCTGTACCCCTCAAGGATTTAAATTTAATGAAAAGTAAATAAAGGTGTAGATTTGTTCTCTTGTAAAAAAAAAAAAAAAGAATTCCTCATATCAATGAGGTCATATGATACATGTCTTTCTTTTTTTTTTTTTTTAAAGATTTTATTTATTTATTTATTTGAGAAAGAGAGAGCATGTAAGAGGGGGGAGGGTCCGAGGGAGAAGCAGACTCCCTGCCGAGCAGGGAGCCTGATGCGGGACTCGATCCCGGGACTCCAGGATCATGACCCGAGCCGAAGGCAGTCGCTTAACCAACTGAGCCACCCAGGCGCCCCTACATGTCTTTCTCTGATTGACTTATTTCACTCAGCATAACACCCTCCAGTTCCATCCACATCATTGCAAATGGCAAGATCTCATTCCTTTTGACGGTAGCCAGAATTTTTAAGTGAAGTATCACGGAATGCCGGAACCTTAGAGACTGCCAAAGACAGTAATTCCCATTTAAGGTCCCTGGATCCCAAAACGATTCCTGAAGGTCATAACGGGTTGAAGGGCAATTTCTAGAAGTTATAAACACTATTTCCAAATATGAAATATACAAGTACCCATAACTAAAACCGTAAACATTATTACTTTTGGTTAGAATTACAACATATTTTTCATGGAGGCACTGGTTTCTCTTGCTAGTCAGAACTTCTGCTTCAGAGTTCAGCATGTTTTTTGCCAACCCAAATTGGCAAAATACATTATTATTGATGAGAGAAGCGTGGCTTTTAGGACATAGCAACCTCAGGAGAAATTTAATCAGTGGAAATATTGGTGGCCCTGGGCCCTGGAAACAGTGATGGGAGTTTTTTGCAGATGAATTTATTCTTCATCATTGGATCTATCTTTGTTCATACAGCTTTGTCTGCAATAGTGCTGTAGCCCCTTTGTTTACTGAGGCCCAAAGAGATGAAAAAGCTTGCCTGGATTCACACAGACTTACTCCCACTGTGGGCACAGAGATCAAAACCCAAGATCAGACTTTGTTCTGAACACAGAGGCATATTTTAACTGTGAAGGAGTAATTCTGATATCTACCAAGGGTTTGGAGAGAAAAATATAAAAGAGTAAACGTAGAGAAGAGTACTTTAGAGAGCTATCCTGGGAGCATGTTAATGATTGGGTGGTTAGTCATGTTCTTTGAAGTGCCTGTGATTTCCATGTCATTAACTTTCAGAGGCAAAGGTAAGAACCAATCGCAATCTAGGTGAATGGATTTTAGTCGAATGCAGCAGACCCAATTGTCTCTTGCTAGGTTTTCCTTTATTTGTCTATGATGTTCATTTCTTATATTTTGATGCTGGATTTGGATTCCTGTGTGCAGATTCATATCTCCTCAGTTTCCGAAGGCAAATGCCCCCCGCCTTTTGTAAGCATGTAGAAATGACCAGAGTACGGTAAACACATAGACTGCTTTCCTTTAATAACTTCTCTAACACCCAGGCCACTGTTACATATTCCTTAGTATATATTTTCTGTAGCAAAACTTAGGTTTATTCCAGCGCTTTTGTTTTTCCAGATAAGTCAGGGTTCTCATTTGATCACGACACCATGGAGACTTTAGCAAAGCCTTATGCCTTATGGCTTCGAAGGGACTTAGATCAATGTTTAATTACCTCCACCTGGAGATGCTTGCTTCCTTTTGCTGTGTGTGTGTGTGTGTGTGTGTGTGTGTGTGTGTGTGTGTCAGGGTCCCATGTGTGTGTTCATGAGGTTAGCTACATAAGAGCAAATGTGAGTGTTTGAGTTGGCCGTGCATCTCCTCTGCCTCCTCCCTGACATTTCATTTCTAATTTTGCTCTAGAAGGCTGACCAGCTGAGCCGGGCATTCCCACCTGCGGTCCGCCTGGAGCTTGTCTCAGGAAGCCAGGACCCAGATCAGATTTGCTCAGACTCATCTCAGAGGTCTGGGATTGGGTTGACCAACCAGCTCCTTGAGGAGGCAAGGCAGCTGCCACACGGGAAGGAGAAGCCAGTCAACCCCTGGGGAGTGCAGAGGCCTCTAACCTCCAGGATGGGTCCTAGGCTTTTCCCCCTTCTCAGGAGCAAACCCTTTCCTACTGTTTTTCCATCCAGCCAGGCCAGCACCGTAGCAAAGAGGGAAGACCCCAAGGGCCCCCCATCTTGGCGGCACAGCCAGGACTCGTGTGCAGAAAGACACCAGGCGTGGTACCATGACAGGATACAGCGAGGGGAAACAGCCCCGCAGAGACTGGCTGTGGGAGGAGGTGGCAGGAGAGGCTCTCGAGAGGAGGGGCTCAGCGGGGCAGTGCAGCCATCTTTGATGGAAAGCCCAGCACACGCCGCAGGGAGTAGACATGGCCAGGCCAGGGTCTCCTCCAGTTCCGCCGGGCTAAGCCCGAGGGCGGGGCCAGGCCAAAATAAACACAGAACACTGCTTCTTGCAGATAAGATGTGAAAGGGGGTCTGTTCCTCCTCCAGGCCCTACAGCACTCTTAGCAAAGCTGGATGCTTCCAGCGGGGGATCTTAGGTCCCATCACTCCATCTGATTCTCCCTCTTGCCCCTTCACCACTTCTCTGAAGCTTGACTGAAGGGAATCTCTCTTTTTGCCTCTGCTTTGGCCTTGTCACCGTTAATGACAATTGAAGGAATTCTTTGTGGTGAGAATATGACCATGGGACAACTTAAACGTCAAGCCTGTCTGTTTGGATCTGTGGATTGTATTTTCTCTCCTCTCATATGAGCTCTTCAAATAAAAGGATTTGAGAAGCTTCATGCTTTGGACATATATCGCAGAGATATAGAAATATGTGTGGACTCTGAAGCCAGACCACCAGTGTAACCCTAGCTCCAATGGGTATTAGCCGTGTGACCTTGGGCAAGTTACTTAACCTCTCTGGGCCTCGATTTCTTCAAATGAAGACAATGCTAGTACCTCCCTCATAGTGTTGTCATTCGGATTTTATTAACTATTGTGTATGAAATTCTTAAACAACTCCTGGCATATAGTAAGTACAATGTAAGTGTGATACATCATTGTTTTTATAATTAGTATTTTGCTTCATATCCTTCTGCTCATTGCACATGCCTAATTTCTAAAAGAGATCTCCATCACTTTGTTATTAAGGTGGGAGGAACGCCTAGCTACCTTCCGCCTCCCCCAGCCCCGGCCTGTACACTCCCCTCACCCTTGCTGTTTTTGGCTGTGGCCAGTGACACACGACTCTTGTCCCTGTGCCCAGCCAGGGGTGTTGAAGCAGAGTAGATGTATTTACTAGGCTGTGGTTTGAGCCCCGTCCTGTCTTTCAACTTAAAAAGTATCTGTGCAGTTTTTTTTTATCATCATTAACAATAGTATTCTTTTGTCATAATTTTTTTCTTACAATTAATGTATGTACATCATAAGAAAAATATACATGCACATTATAAAAAGCTTCAAGTATTAAAAAGCCCCCAGCTCTTGCCGAAGGCTGATTTCCTTCCCTTGAGGTAATCACTATTAAGATTGTTTCCTGAAATCCTTTCAGGCTTCTTCTAGAACAGCACTTATTTTCCAAGGCCTTCTCTGACTTTCCAAAAGACACCATTGGTGCAGCTGTGTAAATGAGTCTGGGTGCACAGGCCTGGGTGAGAATGACCTCTGCGCTGAGGCTGTAGACCCCAGGGCTGGGCTGGGCCTTTCTTAGCCCAAAGGAATTCAAGAGCCCACTCAGTGGGTTGAACGTCTGGATATCAAGGTCATTTTTCCACAGGGCCCAGGCTGACCTTGGAGCATGGTTCTAAAAACCACCCCCAGCCTTTGGTCTGATAGCCCAGGCCTGGTGTCTGAACGCCTCCCAGACTCTTCCTATGAGCCTGGCTCTTTTACCTGAGACTTTTTGCAGGAGTTCACCCTTTCCCCTCCAGCCCTGTCAAGAACAGGGCTCCTCAGAAGCCCACATTAAGACACCAGTGCTGACCCAAGGCAGCGCCATCCCACCCCTTGGGTCTGGTCTCCCTCATCTCTCCTGGTCGCTGGGTTCCCCAACGGGGACCCTTGCTGGAGCCACGGACGTCCCCCCCCGTCCTGCACTGCCTCTGATTCTGGGGGCTTTACACTCTGCCTGGGAAGGCTCCCCCTCCCTGGCTACAGCTTGTGAAGGCTATCTGGCCTCTGCAGGTAATTGCCAGATGACTGTGGGCCTCCCTACCCTCCCTGGCCCCGGGCTCCTGATTTGAAAAGTGGGAAAGGAGAGGGCTCACTGGCATCTTCTTCAGAGTTCTTTTTATTACTCAGAATCTATCTCACTAAACATATTTTAAATAATATTTATGGGTATAAACGGGCAATGGCGAGCTCATGGCCGTAGCAGAAGCAGGGGCATGGGTAAACAAGAGCCTGTCCAGCCTCATGGAGCTCGTATCCAGTAGAAGAAGAAAGCCTGGCAGCTCTGGGAAAGGCACTTCGGATCTGTCCCTCCCCTACATCACACCTGGCGGGGTTTCCCTTGCCCCCAGTGGCAGGTGCCCTTTGAGCCCTGTGAGTGGGCAATGCCATGGCATAGCCTGAGCTAATTGCAAGGAAGGCTAGTGGCCGCCCAGAGATGCTTCTCAGCCTCCAACTGCCACGTCTGGGGAGCTGCGCCAGGTCCCCAGAGATGATTCTCTATCCCAAACTGGAAACAAGGACTCGGTATAGCCATTTTCATTTTGATAGAGAAAAAGTCGCTCAGAAGCACTTTATTGTTTTCTAAATGGTCTCAGGTAGAAAGACCGGGCCCAGCCCTGTCTTAAGGCAAGGCTTACTTCCTATCTGCGATCTTCAACATCATATTGACGATGATGATGGCGATGGAACCAAAAAAAGTAACAGTAAGGAGAGTTGCCTCCTTGCACATTTCAAATGATGTGTGCAGATATCTGAGGCTCACCGCTGTCTGAAGAGTGGTCCCTGGGGACCCCCACTGCTACAGGTAGTCCGTGTCTGTATCTCCCGAAATGCAGGTCTAGCTACCACGGTCATGGAAAAGAGCAAGGGCAGAGGGTGTCAGCATCAGAACCAGACGTCACCACAAAGTTCACATAACTTGGAAAGGAACATGGCAAGCCTTCCACATTCATGATCTCTGCAGAGAGACCATCCATACCCGGACAGGCAATCAAATCTTATTGCTTCTGTTTTGTGGTAAAACCCTGAGGGTTCCTACACTTCTTTCTTCCTCCAGGCCCCATTTTGTAAACATCTGGTTGCTCCTTTGAGCTACCCAGGATTCTTTTTTTTTTTTTAAAGATATTTTTTTTTAAAGATTTTATTTATTTATTTGAGAGAGAGAGAATGAGAGATAGAGAGCACGAGAGGGAAGAGGGTCAGAGGGAGAAGCAGACTCCCCGCTGAGCAGGGAGCCCGATGCGGGACTCGATCCCGGGACTCCAGGATCATGACCTGAGCCGAAGGCAGTCGCTCAACCAACTGAGCCACCCAGGCGCCCGAGCTACCCAGGATTCTGATGGACAGGATTGTTCTCTCCTTGCTCAGCTCTGTCCCCAAGAAGCTCGGTCATTGTGCGCCCGTGGGCTGCTTTGGAGGGTGATTCTCCCCTCCCCGTCCCATTTTCAATACCCAAGCTTTTCCTATTATTTTCTTCTTTACAAACTGCATTTTCCCAAAGATTGGGAAATAAAAACATCAGGATGAGAGATATGTATGGCTAGGTAGAAGGATGATGGTCAGTGTTAATCTTTTTGTTTTCTGCATTTCCCAAACTTCTACGATGAACATCTATTGTGTGTGTAATCGGGAACACGTTCTGATAAAAAGGGAGCAGGGGGACCTTGAGGTTGAATATTCTGATCCAGTGTTGGTTAGGAATCTCACTTCCCCGAGGTTTGTTAAAAGCCCTTTCTCCCTCCCTACGATTGCTGGGGTAACAACCCAATCCCCCAGGTCAGGGAATGCAGAGGATTATCTTGTCCGGAGCTCCAGACCTCTGTGGCTCCTACATGGGCAGGGCTCTCCTGTCTCGGAGACTTGACATTTCTCTGACTCCCCTGACAGCTGCAGCTGAGTGTTCCTTGGGGGTCCATGCCCCTGTCCAGCCCGCACCCATGCTCACAGCCTCCCACTGAGTCCGCCGCTGTGCCGTGCGGGGCCCATGGTGCCTCCCCCCCCGCCCAGGCTTCGGAGACGACAGCCCCAGAGTGGACAGCTTGCCTCACCTAAGGCAGCCAGGATGGTTTCTACCGGGACTTTTTCTGTGTGGTGTGTTTTTCTTTCTTTGGTAGCTCATAAAATCCCCCTGCCTGAACTGGGCCTCTTGGTCTTTAATCTCCAATCTCTCTTGGAGCTGTCCCTATTTCTTTTTAATTGTGCCTCCTTTTTTATGGAAGTTTCCTATTGAATTTTTATGACAATATAGAGACATGGATAGACTCCAACAAAAATGAAATCTTTATGGAATAGTCATTTCTCTCCTGGAGCCTCCTGACAAATGTTCCTCTGTGGATATATATACATATCTATATATTGGCGGGGAGTGGGGGGCAGCCCCTCTCGTCTTGGCTGCAGCTCAGCAGGCTGAGTGGTGGGCCGCTGAGCTGGTTATTATTGCAGTGTTATGACCGCTGGGGGAGCGGTGTGCAGCTCAGCCGGGGGGGGGGGGCAGCATGAGATATGGAAGAGGAGATGTAAATCTTCCTCAGGTACAATCCCTTTGCCTTGGCGTCAGCTGAATTAGCACCACTCCCTAATCCCAAGCAAACTGCCTACGTGACTGCGCCTGCATGGTGGGGGGACCTGCTCAGTTACCCCCTTTCCAGCACCTCCCGTCCTGGCTCCCCAGCCTAGGCTGAGAAGCCTCTGTTTTTGGGCTCCTTGCCTTGTGTGACTGTCTGAGGTCACTGGCACGTTTCTCTTGGGTGAGCGTCACCAAGTGTGGTCTGGGGATGGCTTGGGATCCACACAGATGGCTCTCCAGAGGTCAGGAGCCAGGGTTGCCTTGGCAGGGCATGAGTACATGGGCCAGGATGGGAAGGAACAATTATCTATTTACAAATAGGTATTGGGAACAACCCACACCAAATGTCTGGCCCAGATCTGGGCACCAGGGATTTCAAAGTCATGGTCCCTGGTCCCATGGAGCTGATGTTCTTCAAGGAGGAAACAGGCATAAACCAAGTAAACACGTAAATGAACATGATGATTTCGGATTGGGGCACCTGCCGTGGAGCAAACGGGGAAAAGAGAGGGCTGCTGAGGGAGAGGAAGCCCCTCCACCTTAGACTATGGTCAGGGAAGGCTGCCTGCTAAGACAATACTGGAGACAGGGCAAGAAGTTGGGAGGCCAGCATGCTCAGATCAGGAAGAGCATTCCAGCCAGTGAAACCAGCAAGTGCAAAGGCCCTGAAGCCAAATGCCCTCAAGTTGCTGAGAAAAAGAAAGAAGGTGAGTGTGGCTGAGTGGTGTGAGCCATTGGTGGAGCAGGAAGAGGTAAGTCTGGAACAGGTCTGGGGGCTTTGTGAGCCTCCCTAACTAAGAGCTCTTAGTTCAAGTGCCGTGTGAACCACTGAGTGGATTTAGGAAATAGAGGACTGACAGGAACTGATTTTCATTTTAAAGACACCATTTTTGACTTCTGTGCAGAGAAATGCACTATTGAATTGCATCAAAACCAGGGTGCCAAGTGTCCAGAGCCGAAAGGCAGCACGATTCTTCAACTCTCAAGGGGATTTGGGAGAAGGGACAAAGTGGGATTGTTGTTTCTTCAGGATGTTGGATCAAGAGCTGTTGCCTCAAGCTGCAAGGCCTCCTACATAACTTTTCCGCAGCCCACGTTTTAAGGAGAACTGAGAAGTGATAGTTGTGTTTGCCTCCCTGCAGAGAATCAGCTTTCAGGCAAGAACAAAGCAGTATAGATCTTACATGTGAATTTTGTTAAGGAATGGAGTCTTCTATGTGAGTGTGCCAATTGTCTACGCAGTAGGAGGGGCAGCCATAAACATCCTAGTAAGGAAAGAAACGAACATATTTTAGTGCCCAGCATGTGGCAGTCTCTGTCCCATGTGTTAGGTCTTCTAACTGCCACATGTACTATAGTGTACTATAGTACTATAGTACTATAAAGTACTATTGGATGTGAGACCTGGAACCAGAGAGGTTAAGTAACTTATTCAAGGTCACACAGCTAAGAGGTGGAACTGGGGTTTGAAGTCAGACCTGCCTGATTCCAGTGCCCTTGTTTCTGTCACTCACTCCGATGGCCTTGGACGACATCCACATACTGAGGGGTCAGTGGTCCCTCTCCGATAAAAGCCGTCATGGTTTCTTAGAGACAATGGGGACCATGCCAGGGTGAGGCTGGGGCACCCTCAGGAGAACCTGGTGCCTTCAGGGCTCCTCCCAGGCCCTTCCAGCCATCGGCCCATGAGCTCAGAGCCTGCCAGAGGCCTGAAGCTTTCAAAAAAAACCATGCTTGACATTGAACAAAAAATCAATTCCAAAATATAAGAAGAAAGCTATAAAACCACAGCTGGTAATTTAAATCAATCAAGGCCAAGAAAAATGCAAAATTTTATTTTACCTTCATTCTTTCCTTCTCCAACACTCATCCCTGCCTTATGCAGACCCAAGTTTCTGCCTGAAAAACTTCTCGTCACATCTCCTGCAGGGCGGATCTCCTGGCAGTGAACACCATCCAATTTTGTCTGAGAATATCTTTACTTCTTCACTTTTTGCAGTTAAACTTTTTGAGATCTTTGTAAATTCATAGGTGTTGTAAGAAACAAATCAGAGAAATCCTGTGTGCCCTTCACTCAGTTTCCTTCAAAAGTGACATCTGGCAGAACTACAGTATAATGTCATAGCCAGAATATTGACACTGATAACTTTTACGTGTACTCCCTATGAGTGTGTATGTGTGTATTCTGTCCCATGCAGTTTTAACCAACGTGTGGATATCTGTCACCACAGTCATGATACGCTTTACCTCTGGGGCACCTGGGTGGCTCAGTTGGTTTAGCTTCCGACTCTTAATTTCTGTTCCGGTCATGATCTCATGGTCCTGAGATGGAGCCGCATGTTGGGCTCCATGCTCAGCATGGAGTCTGCTTAAGATTCTCTCTCTCTCTCTCTCTCTCTCCTCCTCCCCTGACTCGAGGGCACACGCGCTCGCTCTGTAAAATAAATAAATAAATCTTAAAAAAAAAAAAAGATACGCTTTACTTCTGTGACTGACAGGATCTCTCGTGTTGCCATTTGATAACTGTCCCTCCCACTCTCTCCCCTTCTGTAACTCCCAGCAACCAATAGTCTGTTCCCTGCTTTCATAATTTTGTCATTTCAAGGGTATTAGATAAATGGAATTGTAGTATGTATGCTTTTTTTGCTCAGCATAACTCTCCGGAGATTCATCCGTTCATTCATCCGGTGTATGGAGACCCACCATGCTCTTGATTGCCGAGTAGCACTCCAAGGCAGAAGCGTGCCCCAGTGTGTTTGCTTAACCGTTCATCACTGGCGGACATCTGTGCTCTTCTAGTTTGGGGTGGGAAGACTGGGGAGAAAGTGGTCCAGGAGGGGATGGAGAAGGAGTCTGGGGCGGGGGGGGGGGACAAGCCTGTGCAGAGTGCAGGTGGAGAGAAGGGCAGGGGGCAGGGGAGAGGTAGAAGTGGTGCCTGCAGGAGAGGACACAGGGGATGAAGAGAGAACCAAAAAAATGGGAAGATTATAAGGTACGTAATCACACCCTACAGATTGCTTACTTGCCGTAGAATTTATGTTCTTGGACACACACAAAATTTTTTTTTTTAATTTTATTTATTTGAGAGAGAGAATGAGAGACAGAGAGCATGTGAGGGAAGAGGGTCAGAGGGACAAGCAGACTCCCCGCTGAGCGGGGAGCCCGATGTGGGACTCGATCCCGAGACTCCAGGATCATGACCTGAGCCGAAGGCAGTCGCTTAACCAACTGAGCCACCCAGGCGCCCCCCCCCACACAAAATTTCTTTGTGGACTCCTCCTTCGGGAAGACGCAGCCCAGTTTGCCGCAGATCACCGGCAGCGCACGCGCATGTGCGTGCCGATGCGCTCCCTCGGTCGCTCCTGCACAGCCGCTTCTGCACGCATGCGCACACGTGCGTGTGCAGCGGCCAGCCCCGGCGCCCGCCATCTCTTCCTCTCCTAATGCAGGGGTGGTCTTCTCGTGTGTAGGCTTAACAACAGCTCCTGGTCGCTAGCCCCCTTGCCCATTGGTGCTTCTTCAGGGGTGGGAGTGAGAGGAGAAAAATTCTTGGCTTCTTGAATTAAAACTTGGAATTTACTGCCCACTGGAAATAGCGCATGGGGCATGGAACTTTAGGATGAAGTCTTTGTGGGATGCCATAGAATTCTAATCACCCTAAAATATGTGTCTATGGGAAAATGCACCTTGAGTTCTGTCTTACAAATGAATTTTTATGGGTTTGGGATTTATGTAAACTCTTCATAGTATGCTAATGATACAGATTTATTGTTTAAAAAAATTTAGAGGATAAAGAAGAAAGCAAACATTACCTATGATTTTGTACTGCATTTATTTTTTCTTATAAAAATATTATCATATTGCACATACTGTTTTGTGTCATTCCTGGTTTTATTAGCTAAATGTATAAGGCAGAATTCTAAATATGCTCCCTCAGGATTCTGTCTAATCCCCAGAACCTAGGACTATGATGAGCTATCGTGCCCATGAATGTATTATCTTACATGGCAAAAAGAACTTGGTAGATTTAATTAAAGTTATTAATTAGTTGACTTTCATACAGAGAGATTTATCTTGGATTATCTGGGTTGGACTGAGGGAATCCCATGAGCCCTTCGAGAGAATGAAGCACAAAAGGGACTTGATGTACCATAGCTGTCTTTGAAGATGGGTCCACAAGCCAAGAAAACGTGGGAAGCCTCTAGACGCTGAGAATGATCCCCAGCTGACAGCCAGCAAGGAGATGGGGTTTTCAGCCCTACAATCAGAGAACTGAGTTCTGCCAACAACCTTAATGAACGTGCAAGTGGACCCTCCCCCAGAGCCTCCGGATAAAAGCATAAAACTAGCTGGCACCTGATTTGAGCCTATGAGACCCCGAGCAGACACCCCCAAACAGACACCCAGCTGAGCCACCTGGACTCATGACTTCCAGAACTGTGTTTTAAGCTGCTGAAGTCTGTGCTAAATTGTTATGCAGCATTAGATAATGAGTACAGTAATAAACCACAAGTATTTTCATGCCAGTGAACTTATTTGACATCTGTTTCAGTGGCTGTTTCTATTCCATGGGTGTCTGTACTTTGGTGAGCATCCTTTAGTGGTGCACACAAAATCATTGGGTATAACACATTCATTTATAGATGGGGCTCGCAAGCCATGTCCTCACATATCTTGTTGTCATTTACTGGGGAAAATGTTCTAAGAATTACCCTCCATATTCATGGGCCACAGTGAGAGCAGACCACACTCATTATTTCCCATTTATGTGGGTCTTACTGACACTGTGCCCTGACTAATGGCGACTCTACCCATATCATCAATCACGTTAGTAGATACGCTTTTTTAAAAATATTTATTTATTTATTTGAGAGAGAGATAGTAAGAGAGAGCATGGGTGGAAAGGAGGGGGAGACGCAGACTCCCCGCTGAGCAGGGAGCCTGATGCCAGACTCGACCCCAGGACCCTGGGATCACAACCCGAGCAGAAGGCAGATGCTCAACTGACTGAGCCATCTAGGCGCCCCATTGGATATACTTTTAAAAAGCAAATTCTTCAAACTTCCATTACAGTCAAATGGAGTAGAGAGACTAGATTTATTCACTCACATGAAACAAACAAAAAAATGGCAAAAATATATGAATCTACAAAAAACCACTAAAAGGAATCAGTGGGTTTAGAAACGGTACAAGATATAAGATCAATACAGGAAAATCACTTGCATGCCTATGTACAAGCAGTGGGCAATCTGAAATTGAAATAAAAAATACTATTTCTAGGGGCACGTGGGTGGCTCAGTCAGTTAAGCTTCTGTCTTTGGCTCAGGTCATGATCTCAGGGTCCTGGGATCAAGCCACATAGGACTGCCTGCTCAGCGGGGAGTCTGCTTCTCCCTCTGCCCCTCCTCCCACTTGTGCTTTCTCTCTCTCTCACTCTCTCCCTCTCAAATACATAAATAAAATCTTTAAAAAAAATACTATTTCTAGTAACCTAAAAATCAGAACTACTTAGGGATAAATATGATGAAGGCTGAGAAAGGTCTGTATACTGAAAACTATCAAATATTGTTGGGAGGAATTGATTGAATAAGATGTAAGTAAATAGAAAGACATACCATGTTTTGAGTCAGAAGACTCTACATGGGTAAGATGGTAATTTTCTCCAAACTGATACATAGATTCACCATGATCCCAGTCAAAAATCCCTAAACCCTTTTGTGTTTGTCAAAATTGATAAACTGATTCTAAGATTCAAAAGAAAACACAATAGATCTGGGAGAGTCAAGAGGATTCTGAAGAAGAGAAACAATTTTGAGGACTAGCACTACCTGATTTCAGGTCTTATTATAAAGTTACCGGAATGAAGCAGTGTGTATTGGCATACAGATGGACAAACAGATCAATAGAACAAAATATATATTTCAAAAATAGACCTGCATATGTATGGACAACTGATCTTCAGCAAAGATGCAAAGGCAGCTCCATAGGAAAAAAAAATACTCTTTCAGTAAATGCTGCTGGGACAATTAAATATTTACCTCATGAAAAATTGGACTTTGAGGAACACCCCACACCATATACAAAAATTAACGCAAAATGGATCACAGGCCCATTTTTAAAACCTATAACTGTATAAGTCCAACATGAAAATACAGAAAAAAGTTCTAAACAGACAGGCAAATCCAAGAAACTCAGAAACTGAATCTGCAACTCTGAGTTAGGCAGAGATTTTTTAGCTGAGATAGCAAAAGCATGACATATAAAAAGTTTGATAGATTGGCTTCATAGAATTTTAGAACTTCTGATCTATGAGAGACACCATAAAGAGGGAAATAGATAAGTCACAGACTAGAAGATATCTGCAGATCACATCTCTGATAACAGACTTGAACCCAAGATATTAAAAAAAAAAATTCTCAAAATCAGTGAGAAGAAAGCATATAACCCAGTTTTATAAGTGGGAAAAGGAACTGGGCATAGATTTCACCAAAGAAGCAGTATGAATGGTAAATAAGCACAGTACCATTGGTAACTAGGGAAATGCAAATGGAAACAACAATGAGATAGCACCACATACCGACTGAAATGTCTAAAATTAAAAATACTGACCGTGCTGAAATGGGTAAGAATTGTGACCTTACATGCTGTGGTGGGAATGTAAAATGGTACAACCACTTTGGAAAATGGATGGGCAGTTGCTTCAAAGTTAAGCATACATTCACCATATGACCCAGCCATTCCACTCCTAGGTATTTACCCAAGAGAAGTGAAAGCATATGTCCACACTAAGCCTCCCACATGAAGGCCAATAGCAGCTTTATTTTTTAATAACTCAAACCTGGAAAGAATCCAGAGGTACAGTACAGGTAAACAGACCATGGCTCATCCATATAATGGAATACTATGGAGCATTAAGAAGGGACAAACCATTGACACATGCAAGAACATGAATGAATCTGGAATAATTATGCTGTGTGAAAGAAGCCAGAGGGAAAAAAAACACAAACTGCACAAATCTATCTACATAAAAAATTTTAGAAAATATAAACTAATCCATAGTGACAGAACACAGACTAGTGGAAATTTCTAGCGTTAAATGCATATATTAGAAAAAAAGAAATCTGGGGCACCTGGGTAGCTCAGTCAGTTAAGCTTCCGACTATTGATTTTGGCTAGGTCGTGATGTCAGGGTCGTGAGATCAAGCCCTGCATTGTGCTCCGCACTGGCCGTGGAACCTGCTTAAGATTCTCTCTCTCCCTTTCCCTCTGCCCCTCCCCACCCCCCTCTCTCTCCCTCTCTTAAAAAAAAGAAAAAAGAAAAAAGAAAAAAAGAAAGAAAGATCTAAAATTAATCATCCAAGTTTTCATCTTAGGAAATTTTCAGATGTATGCAAATTTTTAAAATTGAATAAATTTTTAAAATTTATTCAAGAGGTTGGGGGATTCTGGAAGGGAATGCTGAATCTGACCAAAAAAATTGTAACTGTATTACACATGTAGGAAATCACCTCGCTGAAGGGGTGGGCCTAAAAGGTGCTGACCCAAGTAGTACTGGAAATAAGTGGAAATTGTAAGACCAAAGGCAAAAGGAATGGTCCATAACACTGTATTCTTGTTGATAAAGTTGTTTCCCATGGGATAAGGGTTGATGATTCTGAAGCCACCCATCATGAATTTTGGAATTGTGAGGGGTTGATGATTCTGAAGCCACCCACCATGAATTTTGGAATTGTGAAGTTCAGTAAATGGATGACAGATGGTGGGAGCCAAGGTTCCCCTTGTTGGAGTGAGAAGTTTACAGACAAGCAAAGGGGGAAGGCCGGAATGGTTCGTGTTGTAGTGGATTAGCGTTGGCAACATCAGGAGGAACTCATGTTTCGCCTCATACGGATACAGAGGGATGCATACGAAATATTTGTTGATATGGGTTGGTATAAACACATAGATTTCCTTGCTCTGTCAGCTGAGAGGGTCCGCAATCAATGACATTCCTGCAATGAACACATCTGGTGCCCAGATTTCAGATTTTTAGTATCATTCTCCAGGAAAAGAAACTGGGACTTCTTGGAGAAATGGCTGGTTTTAGGATGGGCAGGGAATATGCAAGATGATCCTGGAGCATCTTATAATGTCAGGAAGTAAGAAAGTGCTGAGAAAAATAACAACACACAGTGGTGGGGGGGGGGTGTCAAAGGAACACAGCTGCCGTTTGAAAGAGCTCTCAATGGCCCAAAGTGGAGTAGTCTGAGCAATAAAGTCGTATTGGATTATAAATAATACAAGTATAAAATAAATATGCATGACTCATACTGATGTATATGAATATGCAATATTCCATACTGATAACATGAATACATGATTGGAGGAGACTGGACAAATCTCGCATGCAGCACAACTTCAAATGATTGATGTAGCTACCCTGCCCCCCAAGAAGGTGGAGCAGAGCTCCCCACTCCTTGAGCGCCGAGTGCGCATAGTGACTTCCTTTCAATGAGTGTGGTGTGAAAAGGGAGAAGAAGAAACTCAACAAACACGACCTCAGCCAGAGGTAAAGGTCAACATCAAGAGTGGTAAGTCATGTGGAATGCAGGTACCCTTGATAATGAGGGGATGAGAATGAGCACTTTACCTCGGTGTCTTCTTCCCAGAAACCCATAATCCCACCCTAATCATGAGGAAACACCGGACACATCCCAACGTAGGGACATTCTACAAAATGCCTGACCAGTACTCCTGAAAACTGTCAGGGTCATCAAAACCAAGGAATATCAGAGGAACTGCCCCAGCCAAGAGGAGCCTAAAGGGCACCTGACAGCTAAATATAATGGTATCCTGGATGGAATCCCAAAGCAGAAGGACGTTAGGTAAAAACAAAGGAAATATGAAGAAAGTATAGACTTGAGTTCATAATAACCTATCAATATTGCTTATTAAATATCACAGGTGTTCCATGCTAAGATAGGACACTGACCATAGGAGAAGCTGGGTGCGAGGTAGGTGAGAACTCTTTGGACTATTTTTTCAACTTTTCTGGACATTTAAAGCTATTTTGAAATTTAAAAAAATTTTTTTAAATACAGGCTAATCCCTCCCCCTTGCTTCTCATCCCCTGCCTCCTTTCTCCCTTCCCTTAAGAACAACAACAGCATCACACATGTTTCAGCACCTTGTCATTTCCAGCTGTCCTCCTGGATCATTCTGCAAGAGGCTTGCCATGACCCTGTGCTGTGTGCAGTCCGCTCCAATTTGCAGACAGGCAAACAGGGCCAGCGAGGCAAGGGACCCATCCATGGTAGCAGAGTGCCAGCAGTGGCCCCGGGACTCGAACTGGGCTCTCCTGGTCCCACCCCATCACCCCAGCACTCTGCTTTCCACCTGTCCCTCTGATTACAAACCATCTGGGGCACAGTGTGGGAAGTGGGATTCTTATACTCCAACCTGACGTGCCAGGACTTGTCCTGCGGGTTGGAGGCATCATCTGGCTGCTCCTTCCCCTTAGAAACAGTCACTCAGAAAGGAGACAGCTGGGAGCTGGCGTGGGTGCTGGAATTCCTTCCCGTCCACCAAACTGCTCCTTATCTCTCTCTGCCAAGCACTTCCACAGGTAATGATCTCATTTGGTGAACCCCAAAAATATCATGAAGGAAGTTATTATTATCATCCCCAATGTGCAGTTGAGGACACTGAGACTAGAAACACTGATGATAACTGAATACAAACCCTTCCCCTTTCTCCTGATCACCTGTTGTCCCTGGCTCGGGTTCTGGCCACGCCCACCTGTCTGGGGTCCCAGGTAGAAGCTGCTCGTACCGCCCCCCGCCCCACAGTGTGAGCTCATGATACCCATCACCGCCCATGGCTTGATGTGGCCTCCCTAGCCGACAGGTATCACCTGTTCTCTGTGCGCGAATGTGCCTTAGGGAGACTGCCAAATCCCAAAGGAGAAATGACATCCTCTGCGGAAAATATCTGCAGTGAGGTGACCATCCTGTTTCCTTCCTCCGTCCTTCCGGACCACAGCCGAGTCCCCGTGCAGGCACCTGAGAGTGTGGGCAGAAGCGCTTCTGCTGAGTGGGATGAAACATCGTAAGAGCTCTGAGGGTTGAAACTTTGAAGAGGTTGAGATCTTTGAGAGCTGAAGAACCTTTGAATCTCCCTTCAGCTCCCCCTACCCTGACCACAAGCCCTCTCTTGATGTAAAACATGTGTTCAGATTGAAAACAATGAGGCACATGTCTATGCCGACAGGACTATTTTGCTTTATGCTTCCTCGGTGGTTGGAAACACCCTACCTCTGACATCTGCGTGACACTTTAAATGGAAGACACTCTGTGTCGTTCCTATCTGTGGATTTGCGAGATAGAACAGGAGACAGTGTCTCTGCCACTAGGAATGGAGTCTGTGTGACCTGGTTGTGCTGGGGGTGGGTCTGGCATCCAGCGGCCCACACACAACCCCTTGGAGCAGATGTGACAAAGGTGTCTGGACTTACTTGGGAGCCATTAAAGTTAAGCTGAAATGCCCGGGGACCAGTAGAGGGAACCTTCCAGAACAGATAGGATGGGACCCCCTGCCCCCCTCACGCTACACCAGCCACACGGATGATGTCTTCATCCACATGATGAACGGCCTCGCATCAAACCAGGACATCTGGCTTCCAGGCTCTCTCTTCTGCCACTTACCCCACCATTTGACCCTGGACAAGTCACATGGCTTCTTCTTAAAGAAATGGACTGAATACTTTCTAAAGAATCTTCCAACTCTAAAAGCTTATGAGTTCTTTAGCTCTGAGTTGATGAGAAATCAGCTATATGAACACTCCTGTCTGTTCGGTCTAAGTTAGTAGATACCAACATCCCTAGATGAGCAGACCAAATTCTGAAGTGGAAGGAACATGGGGACCAAATGGGGAAAGGGTTTGGGACCAAAACAGATAACAAGAGTAAATGAACAGAAGACATTCAGATTGAATCAACCTTCCACAAATCTGTACTGAGTAATAACTTCTACATGCAAGTCACTAAAGTGTGAGAGGGGGGATGGATGGAAGCAGGAGACTCTTTCTCAAAATCCTGCATTCTAATTGATGCACTAAGAAATTCTCGGTGGAAGAAAAATATCTTGCATAAACAATAGGACGCTGTGCGGGAAGAGTAAGGCTGAAAGAGGTATTTGGCAGGCAGATATAGAGAGGAGGCCGAATTCAGGAACAAAGCAACAAAAGCAAGCGAGAAAGGGGGGCATTCGAAGGTCAAGTCTAATAAGCCTTACTTCATGGTCCATGTTAGTACTCCAGAATTTAGCCCTGAGAATCACCATGCCCAAAGCCCCATCACTAGGGGAGCTGCTAGGGTTCCAGGGATGGTGGCACGCTCTGGGAGGACTTCCTTAGTCTAAGACGATGTTGGCATCATTGGGCCCCACGCCATCAGGGGAGGGAGGCTGAGGCTTGATGCAAAGGCACGGGGGTGCTGGTGTTGTCACACCAGGAGGAATTCCCACCAAGTGGGGATGTGTCACAATAAGGATTCCATAGTCTGGTCAGGGCAGAAGGCAGAGTGTTGACCGATGCTCTATGTGACCTAATTCCTTACCTGGGCAAGCTAGCGTTTCAAGCTCCCGACCCTCGTTCATTGTTTTAGTCATGTGAATGAGTTTTCAGGTCTTCTCCTGAAAACTAGTTGGGATGACCGGTAAGTGAGCAAGAGGCTGGGCCTTGCACTTGGTTGGAAAAGAGGGGTTCTTGCTCATCATTATCTGCAGAGGGTCCCACCTGTGCCCAGAAGAGAAAGTGGGGCTTGTCTTGGCTTGGAGTCGTTGGGGGAGAGTAACGCAGAATATGATTTCTGTTGAGAACTAAGTAGGGTTAGGATTTTGAGCAGGAGGGACTTTCTTTTTGCCGGCAGGATGTTCTGGAGCAGAGAAGTCACAGACTATGCTTTGCCGTTGCACCGTTTCACTCTTTGTTCAGGCAACGAAACAGGATAAACGTCTGCAGAGCAGAGCTGAAAGGGGCTTCAGAGTCAGTTTTCAAGGTAAACTAACCACAGATACCTTGGCCTTTTCCTCATCTGTATTTGCTGGGGCTGCCATAACAAAGTATCAACAGCGGTGCCTTAGAACAGAAACATACTGTCTCACGGCTCTGGCGGCCACCGATCCCAGGGCAGTGGCGTCCGCAGGCTTGGTCCCTGCTGAGGGCTTCGAGAGAAAATCTGTTCCAGGCCTCCCTCCCAGCTTCTGGGGCTTGGTGGCAATCTGTGGCATTCTCTGCCTTGTAGATGCGATACCCCGATCTCTGCCTTCATGTCCACACGGTGTTCTCTCTGCGCGCGCGTGTCTATGTCCAAATTTCCCCTTCAATTTTTATAAAGGCACCGGTGGTGTGGGATGAGGGGACCACCCTAATCCAGTATGACTTCATCTTAACTAATTGTATCTATAATGACCCTATTCCAAACAAGGTCACGCTCTGAGGTATGAGGTGGGGAGGTTAGGACTTCAACATATGAGATTTAGGAGGAAACAAATCAATCTTTTATTTTTTTTTAAAGATTTTATTTATTTAGGGGTACCTGGGTGGCTCCGTCAGTTAAGCGGCTGCCTTCGGCTCAGGTCATGGACCCTGGGATCGAGCCCCACATCGGGCTCCCTGCTCAGTGGGAAGCCTGCTTCTCCCTCTCCCACTCCCCCTGCTTGTGTTCCCTCTCTCGCTGTCTCTCTCAGTCAAATAAATAAATAAATTATTTATTTGACAGAGGAGAGAGAACATGAGCAGGGCAAGTGGCAGGCAGAGGGAAAAGTAGGCTCCCTGCTGAGCAAGGAGCCGGATGCGGGGCTTGATCCCAGGACCCTGGGATCATGACCTGAGCCGAAGGCAGACGCTTAACTGGCTGAGCCACCCAGGCGCCGCTACAATTCATCTTACAGCATCTTTTCTGCACAGGGAGCCAATACTGTGGGGCCATTGAGTCACAGGAAGGGAAAGAGATGCAGCGCTGGGTCCCTCAGAGTTTGGAGCAGCTCTGGACACGCTTCGCCCATTGTCCCCGCGTTGCAGATGGAGACTGGGCTCGGGTCCATAGCAGAGCCCGCTGTGAATGGAGATGGCTGCATCCCCACCCCCTGCTGAGGGCTGGCACTGGGGCAGGATACCCAGGCCCACCTTGAGGAGAATGGGTCACAGCAGGTAGAGGATGACCCCACGATGCTGGCACATGCTCAGAAGCAAGAACCACTGCCCTGTGCAGTGGGGACCAGCTCCTTAGGCATGCCTGCCCGGAGGGCCAGGATGAGGGGCTGCTCTCTGAACCATCTGTACCCACACCGACAGGATGTGGCCTCACTGTGCCTCAACTCCTTCCCCTGCAAAATGGCAGGGCTGCCCCGCCCATCTGCGGTCCAGTGAGGGTCACAACGTGGGCCTGGCTTTGGAAAGACCCACGTCCTTGGCGACACGGGGAGTAGCCCTGGCTGACAAGTGCCAGCCGGCGGCTGTCTCATCTCCTCAGGGAGGCCTAAGCGTCCTCCAGCAGGGACAATGTCTGATGACTAAAACATATCTGACCCTCCCCGTGCCCGAGCCTCAGCCGGTCCCAGTCCCCCTGGCAGCCTGCCTGCCGGCCTGTCCGGCTGCTCAGCGCGGAGCCTGAAACCCACCCGGGTTGCATTTCACATGGCCCAGCCTGCGCTCCCCACTCAGGGAGCTGGGAGGGGAGCGGGCTTGCAGGCTGGGTTCTGGCCAGGTGAGCCGGGCCCGGGGGGGGAGGAGGAGGGGACCCTGGCATGCACCTGTGGCTTCGGTTTCTCCCTGGTGGGGTGGCGGGGGCAGGGGGCTTTCTCTCCACTGGCTTTTTCCAGAGGGCCTTCATCCTCTGAGATTGACAGCTTACTCCTGGTTGGGACTAGAGCGTAGGAAGTGGTCTTTTCGAACTTCCCTTGCAGCACCGCCTGCCAAAAGCCCCACCACGGGCTGCGTTGCCTTATTTACCCTGGCCACCAGGTCTCTCCCAGCGGCCCTAAGAAAACAGATTACTGTCCAGAGCAAAGTCCTTGCGTGTTTCCTCTCTGGAGAGGGATCAAGTTTTGAAAGAAAGGTTTCCTGCGGCCCATTACACCATTTGGGTTTGTTTTATCTGTCTCCACCTGTGGGGCAGGGAATTAACCTGTTGCCCAGGGCCAGGCCAGCAAATGACTGAAAGGAAAGCCAAGCTCACCGGTGCGCTTTTCGACAACACACCGTGGCCTTGTTCTCCTCTGCTCAGCATTGTGCGGCTGAGGCCCCGGCCCAAATCTGAATAGGACTCCGCGTAACTTGATATGTTTTCTTTCTTTGCTGTAGTCTCTGTGTGCCAAATTTAACTATGCCCCGATCTGTGGTCTGTATATACAGTGTTGTTGCAGGAGGATTGGGGGTGGACTGACGGAGGGGGGAGGGGGGTGTTTCCATGTTTTGTTTTTTTCCTCTTGCTTGCTTTGCTCACTGTTTGCTATATGTAACTTACCATGACTGTCCTCACTCTTTGGTCATTAACCCTTCGGAGATAACCACATCGCTTTGTGGCTCCCATAACGCGTTTTCACAAATGCCCTCAAGCGCTCTGTCTGGGAAGCGCTGGTGCTGTCGGGGTTAAGGGCAGGCCTTTGGAAACTTGAACTTCCCCAGAAGTGCTTGTGCAGCAATTAGCAGGGCCCTGCTCAGATACAGAACACTACCCCCTGCCCCCCTTTGCAAACATTCAGTGCAGGCGCTCGGAGCCAAGAGTCATGGTGGTGCCCGAGGCCTGCGGTGGGTGCCCTCTTTCCAAAAGGCTTGTATCCTGTACCTCCCGGAAGTGTGATCAAAGTATCAGCTTGATGGTGCAGCGAGGTTCCAAGGGGGAAGTAAGGACCCGTTGTCCAATTAAAACTCATCAGGGTGGGCCTCACTCCTGAGATGCTGGGGTGAACTAACCCAGGGGTGGCGGAAAGCTACTCATTTCCGGCCCGGGTGACAGGTCACCCTTCCTAGGTGGATAGAAGCCCTGTTTCCGCTTTGCTGGAGGAAGAGAGCTAGCCAAATATTTTGGTACCTACTAAAGGTTGGGAACCAAAAAGAGTTCCTGACCCAGGGCAGGCTCTCCTCTCAAGAGGGGTTAGACATCGCTCCTTAGGACCCAGGGTCCATGGGATCAGGTGATGGGAGGGTAAAGCCTCAGATCTCACTGTTCACTTCTTCAGAAGTCACAGAAATGCGGGAAAATACAGAACCTTGAGTTCTCCTTGGTCTCCTTGGGAGGGGAAGATGTCTTGGGTCATCTTGGGCTATATTTAGAATGGAAAATATGCTGGCTCAGAGAAAATTGGTCATGTGTCCTTCTCCAAGCTGCACCCTGAGCAGAGAGCCTGGCCCCATCGGCCCCTCCTCCCATCCTTCACCCAGCCCCGATGCCCCTTCTCCTTCCCAGCCATAGGAAGACCCCACATGGTCAGGCCAGTTCCTCCCCACCCCCCATAATAAACTTGACATGCGTGAGGCCCATGAGGTTCTAGGCACTGTGTGCTAGGCCCGGTGTGAGCTCAGAAGTGCATGTTTGACCTGAAGGTGGGAATTCCCCTACCTTCGCCCACTCCCCACCCCTGCGTCTCCGGGCATGAGTGCTGGGGATGGACACAGGGATCCTGGCCTGAAGGACAGTCACTGGTCTGGCTCACGTGTTGTACTCTGGGAAGTCAGGCAACCACGGGCATGTGTGAGCTTCACGATGGTGATAATTCGGCTCCCTGTTAACTTTCTTTTTGGAAACATCAAAATGTTTTTAAGAACATGGAAGTTTATTGCATCACCATTTTGCTTGGGGATCTGCACATGATTTCTCAGAAAAAAAGCAATCCAAACCCGCCCTGTCGCCCATACCAGCCCAGGCCCTACTTCCCACTTTCCTGAGGACAAGGGTCAGAAGTAGCCTTGCTAAAGACAGCTGGCTGCTATCTGTGCTTGCGGGGACCACGGGAACGAAGAGAATGCAGTCTTGGGTACCTGTTGTGGCTCAGGCCCCCTTTTTAACCTTCACAACCTCTCTGAGACGTGGGGATTATTGAAGCCTCTCCCAATGAGGAGACCGGGGTTGGATGTCTCCTCCACAGACCCATCCCTCACCCTACTCACCAGCTCCTCAGCGTGCCACACTGGGCCTACCTGTGAAAGCAGCCCCTTGGTCTCCTATCCCATATCCCATTGCCTCCCACCTGGCCCACAGCCCAGCCTCCCACCCATCTAGATCCTACTCTAGACAGAAGCCAGCATGATCTCCGGGAAATGTAAAACCAAGCCACATGCTTCTCCTGCTTGGACCATGACAGTGGCTTCCTGGGGGCTCTTAGAACAGAACTTGGCCTCCTCCCTGTGTATGGCCAGCACCTCCCCTATGTCATACCTGTGGCCTGCCCACTCCGCACCAGCCCCCCCTCCCCCCCCCGCCGCCGCCTGCCTCCCACGGTCAGGGCCTCTGTATCTGCCGTCCCGTGCCTGAGGACCCTAGACCCTGAATGCTAGTTGCTAGTCTCTTCCTCAGGGAAGGTCAAGGCCCTGTTCTGGCTGGTGGTGAACTCTGCGGTCTGCTCCACATACCTGTTCTCTCAGGAGGAAGGCGACACTGAAGCTCCCCCAGCCGCAAGACCCCCCGCTTCTCCCAGCAAGCCGAGGCGGGCTCCCGGACCCAGGGCAGCTGCTGCCTCCCTGCACAGGCTGTGGCAGAAGTGATCCTTCCACCCCGGGCCGACCTCGGGGCTCTGTGACTGGGGCAGATGGCTACTGTGTCATGGGGCTTTAGCTCATGAACTGACACACCGTGACCTAGAAGCCCACCCGGAGAGGAAGCGGACCACCTTTGCCCGCCCCAGTCAGTCTTTCTGAAACCCAACACACTGGCATACTTTCAGCACTTGGATTTTCCTATTCAATTATTGCCCCATCTCAAAAGAAAACTCTCTTATAATTGGTGAAACTTAGGTTGGGTTGAACATCCAGTGGCCTGTCCACACACCATGGAATCTGTCCCTTCAGAATAATTCATTCCAAGTTAGCAGGCCCTCGAAGATGACCTTACACCAGTCACCTGGAAGCAGCTCCAAGTTTGGTGCTCAGGAAAACTGACCCCTTCAAAAGGGCTTTTCTAGGGTGGCCTGGGCCAGTAGCTACTTAGAGGAGACCCTTCTAGGACGATAATGCATTCACCGCACAAGACGATGTTGGAGGCCCCTGGGGGGCAAATAAGGCTCCCCCTCCTTGTACCCTCCTCTAGTCCCACCAGCCTCCCCATCTGAAGTCCATCGAGCTTGGAGTGTGTTCCCACTAACTCGAAACTGAAAGTTTCAAATGGAAAACAAAGAGGGAGAAGACAAAAATAGGAAGTAACGCTGAATAGATCACTGAGGCAACCTGTCAACCCTCAGTTGCCTTCCTGATTTCTTTCATAGCCCTAGTGTCACACCTTCCTTGTCATCAATTTAGCATGTAACATTTTTTTAATTAAAATTCAGTATCATTGAACAGGTCATAGAGTGTGAGCAGTATTTTCTTTGTTCTAAAAATCCACATGTAATGAAGCTGCCATTCACAATTGTTTTCCACTGGGCTGCTTATTAAAAAAAAAGATTTTCAATAAACAGAAATAGGTGCATTTTCACAGCGTGGGGTCCCTCAGGAGTGAAAACCTTACCAATTACAGCCCGGCTACTGGGGGTGTGGTGGGGGGATGTTGTCAGATGTCAATTTGGGCTGATTGTTTCTGAGGCCATGTGACTGCTATTCTTGTGTCCTGTGGTGCATTTTATAGACTGATGTCATCTTTTAGAGATAAATGATTAGATAAATATTTGTAGATGAATGCACGTTCAGAGCGTGCTAGAGTCAAGGGAGGAGTCTCATGAAGTCACCAGGAAAGGCTTCAGAAGGGACACGGGGACCCAGATGCTGACCTGTGGTGCCCCTTACCTGTGACAGAGGCCTCAGGCACCAGCAGATGAGAATCCTGATAGTCAGATCCCCAAGTGCCCACCTGTAGAGGGAGCAATGCAGCTTCTGCCTCCCCGCTCTGGAGCCATCAAAGGCCCTGCAGCGGGATCTCAAACCACAGCAGGGTCTGGTTTTTTGTTTGACTTCAAGAACTGAGCCAATATGTGAGACAACGTGGTCATTTCTGGCTCTCTTTACCAAATCGAGGAGATCTGCACCCACGATATCGACATTTCCTGTGGGTATCTGAGTTGTGGCTTTGCCCCCTGAGACATTTAGATGGGAGAAAAACTCTTTCTTCCTTTCCAGCACCTCATTCCCTATTGTCGGCATGTTCCTTGGCAAATCATCCTAGAGCCTCAGTTTTCTCATCTCTATAATGGGATGACCTCAAAGCGTGGTTCCTGTGCTTCGTAAGAAAGGCTTGGGAAAGAGCCCAGCACTTGCATAAAGAGGCTCTCAGTCAACACTCCTTGCCTGCTGCCTGCATGTCTTCAGGCGCCGCTGGTGTCCTCCAAGGGAAGGCAACTGGCCAGTCAGTGTGCGAACAGCCTGCCTACCATCTTCCTGTGAAACCGACTGATGCGGGGAGTGAGGACAGAATTACTCAGAAACAAGTGGTTTCCCAGCTGTGGTCTCCATGCTCTGATAACAAAGGGCTCGGCCCGGATTGGAGGGGAGGCAGGAATCCTGCGCCGCAGAAAGGCTGTCGAGACATCTTGAGTTTGTTTGTAACAAATCTCGAATAATTTAGGTCTTTTTAATTTGCAGCAAATCCGATTCCCTCAACATCATCTGCGGTAAAAGGTTAGGAGCTTGTGTGGAGACCAAGTATAGAGGGGTTTTTTTCTACCCCACCACCAAATCCAGAGTTACCCTCCAAATTGTAATCTTATCAGATTTAACTGGTTCCACATAAACAGATCTATGTATATTTTCAGTAGTTTCAGCTGAAACCGGTTAAGAACAGATGTGCAAAGGGTTGCCCGGCACTGATCCATTTAAATGTATTTTTCCATGAACGGCCTTTTCTCTCTGCCCTTCCTCCAAGGAGGGGGAAACAAGAAAGTGGAACTGTCATTAAAGTGGATATTACACGCTTCTGAGCTCCCTGCAACCGGTGTTCGCTGTGGGTTTCCAAGCAGCAATTTGGCACACGAGGCTGTGAACACAGGGTGTGCATTTGATGGGCAGTGTTTGCCGTGAGACCATGTGGCCGGGGGAGGATGGGCCCACTGCTCTATGGCCATCCTTCCCCGCTGCTGGGGAAACACGTAGCGCAACACCACCGCCGCCCCCGCCCCCCGCCATCCTATTAGAAGGCGTGCGGCAGGAGCAACTAGGTGATCCACCTCTTTGATCCTTTAGTTTTTTTCAGCTAAACACATAAAAGGAGGAGGATATTTAAAAACTCCTACAAGTCAACAACAACCACCACAAAATCTGATTTTAAAAGGGGAAAGGATTTTTTTTTTTAAGATTTGATTTACTTATTTGACAGAGAGAGAGCGTGTACAAGCAGGGGGAGCGGCAGGCAGAGGGAAAGGGAGAAGCAGGCTCCCCGCTGAGCAGGCAGCCCTACTTGGGGCTCGAATCCCAGGACCCTGGAATCAGGACCAGAGCTAAAGGTAGACACTTAACCAACTGAGCCACCCAGACACCCGAGGGGAAAGGATTTGAATAGACATCTCTCCAAAGACGAAACACAAATGGCTAACAAGCATAGGAAAAGAGAGTCACGATCACTAAGAATTAGGGAAACGCAAAAGAAACTACAAGGAGATATCACCTCATACCCCTTCAGAGGGCACATATGTGTATATATATCAACAAGAGTTGGGGAGGGTGTGGAGAAATTGGAGCCCTCCTACATTGCCGGTGGGAATGCAAAATGGTGCAGCTGCTGTGGAAAACAATATGGAGGTTCCTCAAAAAATTAAAAATAGAACTACCCTATGATCCAGCAATTACTCGTCTGAGTATAGTGCCAAAACAATTGACAGCAAGATCTCAGAGGGATATTTGCACACTCACGTTCATAGTGGCATCATTCCCAAGAGCCAAAACGTGGAAGCAGCCCATGTGTCCTTCACCAGATGAATGGATAAGCAGACGGTGGTCTCTACACACGATGGAATATTACGGTGGGATTATTATTCAGCCTAAAAAGGAAGGAAAATCTGTCATAGGCCACAAGATACGTGAAACTTGGGAGGACGTTATACTGAGTGAAATAAGCCACTCGAAGGCACAAATCCTATGCGGTTCCACTCATAGGGAATACCTAGAGGCGTCAAAGTCAGAGAGACAGAAAGGAGACTGGTGGTTGCCAGGGTCTGCAGGGAGGGGGGAAATAGGGAGTCACTGTTTCATGGATAGAGCTTCAGTTTTGCAAAATGAAAAAGCTCTAAGATCTGTTGTAAAACAATGTTCGTGTACTTGACACTTCTGAACCGGACCTGTAAAATGGTTAAGGCAGTAGAAACAAAAATAGAGGGAGAGGGTCTAACCCTGATGCCCATCTCGCAGATGGAAAGAGGATCCAAGGAGATAACACACACATAGCAGGGCTTGGGGCCCGCTGGGTGTAGAGATTATAACTGAGAAGCGAAATAGGATGGGTGACGTTTTCCCAGGCTGGAATTTCTGTTCTCAAGAGCACTCTCCTCTCTGCTTTCCCATCTCCACCACGGCCTGCAGACGTCCCCAGGAGTGCCCCAGCTGGGCACTGGGCCTCTTTCTCGGTGCCCGCCTCTGGAGCCTGTGTTTCCGCGGCGGCTGGCACTGGGTGTGCGAGGCGCCTGTCCCACCTTCAGTGGTCCCTGAGTAGACCCCGGAGCTGCAGTGCCTTCCTTTCTGCAGATTTCCATCCCACTGACTTTGCCAGGGGGGCACTGGAGAGAGGGAGGGAGGTCTATGGTGTGTGTGTGTAGGGGGGGTGTTATGGCAGATGAGCCTCAGGCAGCTGCGAGAACAACATCACTTCCAGTTCAAGGTCTGCCATCACGTTACCCTAGCGCATCACTAGTAAAAAAGAGGTGAGGGCGAAATTGGCTTCTTAGATGGGGGGCTGTCAAGATTCCAGATGTGTGGGGGGCTGTCAAGATTCCAGATGTGTAGGGGGCTCTGTCTCCCTGGAGTTCTGTCCAGCCCGATTGCTTCCACGGGGCACAGTCTCCGGGAACTTCAACATGCTTGAGATGCCTGGCATCTAACAGGGCAGTCCGGGTTGAGAGTTACTCCACGTGTCCCGGGCTCTGACTGCAGTGTGATGTGCTGCCAGAGTGATCGTTGGCAAGGTGGATCCCCTGACAGGAGGGGACCTCCTTGCAGGGCCTGGGTTCTCCCCATCAGGAAGATGAGCAGCTGGCTTGGGAGGAGAGATCAGATTTTTTCAGGGCAAAGCAGAATTGCATTTGTCTTAATGAGCAGGAAAGAACAAAATCAAAGCATTTGTTAACACTTCAAAGAGGTTAAAGAAGGACATTTGGTTCCCAATTAGTGTCCCCCCCCCCCCCCCCGGGCCAGGCAAATGTCAGTGGAGAATCCCATCCAGGGGGAAGATGCCAGGGGCTTCTCCTGCTGGCTGAGACTTGGGGCCCGGGAGTGGGGATGGGAGGGGTACGGGGGTAGGGGAATGCTCCCTCCCCGGGGGGCCTGCTTCCAGGATTGCCAGCCCCATGCAGACCTCTGCTCTGTTGAGGAGACAGCTCAAATGACCCATACGTGTTTGTGAGAACCTTGATCTTCTCCAAGATTCTCATATTTCCCTTGTATTTCTTCCGCTTGGTTATTTTCTTGCCTGCTATTTTTGTGTAGTTTTGTCTATCCAGAGGTTAACGTTCAAAAGCCTGGATTTCTAAAACCAATTCCAGACTTTGCAGAAGCAAAGATCAGTAGGTTCAAAACTTGGCTCTTTTATTCATTTGACTCAAACTGATTTGGGGCAACACCTCTGAGCGCAAGCCAGAAACCTCCAAAAAGAGGGCTATTGTCTGGAATCTTGTCGCTCATCCAGAAGGCCTGAGAACACTAAGCAAGTGAGTGAGATGCTTCTGCCCGGCCCAGAAAGATTCCAGCCCAGTGCTGCCCCTGACAATTAGAGACAGGTCAGACTCCCCCAGTCTGTCTCCATCTTCTCCAGAATGCTTCTGGATTCCCTTCACTTACTCATGTTCCTACCCCCAATTCACCAGTTTTTCAAAATCTACATTCACACACCATCCATCACCCTGATTTCCAAAGCATATAATCAATGATAATTCTCAATTATCATAATCAATACAGTGATGTTTCCCTAAAAGGACTGACAGCTCAGGCCATGACCTTTCTTTTCAGCCACAAACAAAAGGGGACTTAACAGATGTATGTGTGTGTGTGTGTGCGCGCGCGCGCGCGCGCGCGGGCACACACACACACACACACACACACGAGTGCGCACACGAATGCACACACCCATGCATGGGCGCTTGAGCGCACGCCTGCCTAATGCACATACTCTTAATGAAAAACGGGATAAATTACAGAGAATGGCAACCTAATGATTACAAAAAGGTATATGAGGCATAACCCATTAGTGAGCTACATTTTGTTCAAAACTGAGGTACTCAGGCAGAATAACACGCCTTTGTGCTGGAATGCACTCAGCTGTAGCAATGACTAATAATATAGCTGAGGATCTGCTCACATTTTTCCCCTTTTGTGCCTATTTTCATAAGTTAATAACTCAAGCATGAAATTATTTCAGGCTGAAGACTGGTGGTAAGAGCAGGGCAAATGTGTGGGAAACAACTTTTTGTTGTTGTTGTTACTTAATTTAGTTTGGCTGTTTTTAAGTTAGAGGAGTGGAGATGTCAATGTGCATTTTCTCCAGCAACGTGTTTTTGTTAAGCCCAAGAAAGTTGGGATTTTATTATACAAAGCAAATGTTTAATGACTGCAGATAGGAGTTACTCTTCATACAGTTATATGACATGCTCTTGTTTGGTGTAGGTTGGGGTTGTTGGCGGGGCCAGTGGGTTGGATGAAATTGAATCAGAACATTTTAAGTGACACCATCCTGAATTCACGTGCCTTCAACTAGACAACTCCCATCCCACTGGCAAGTCAAACAGCCTGGTGAGCAAACAGCTAGCTGCCTTCCACAGCTGGGAGTGGGGGTACCGGGGAAGCCTACTGCTGGGTATCAGTAAATTCCTAGAGCAGTGGACAGAACAGAAACAAGATGAATAATATTACTGCCTCTCCTTACAGAGTCTCAGGACTCCGGGGTTTACTAAGCATTTTCCTGTACACAGAACCAGAGAAAGTCCATCTGGAGGAGACCAGATTTCATACAAGTCTTTTTTTAAAAAATTTTCTTTCCTCTTCTTTTATTGGGGCAGGAGACTTTGAAAGATACAGAAAAATACAGAGAATGATAGAAGGAACACCTGAGTAACCACATTCCAGAATTAACAAATGTTACTATTTTGTAACGATGGTGCCAACTTTTTTTTTTTTTAAGTAAAATAACGGAGTAATCACTGCTAAATTTGTTCCCTTTCCTTTACTTCACAGATGTGCAAAGTAAGGAGAAAAGGGGAGAGGACTTGGCTCAGGGGTGCGGCCGCCAGCAGCTCTCCCATCCTTTATGAACTGCGTCAGTAAAGGAGACTCTCAGGCGGTAAGACCAGCATCTATTGTTCCACTTTACAGATGACCAGGTAGGCGCCCCGGTGGATGTGAATGAGGGCCCCCCTGTGCTAGGTCCTCTGCTGGGCTCCCCAAGACAGAACAAAAGACAAAGCCCAAAGCAGCCCAGACCCCAGCCCGAGGGAGGGGCGCGGAGAGCACCTGCGTGAAGGAGAACCAATTCCCTGCGGCCAGGGTCCGCTTCACCAGGCGTGTAATTCAGAAGCAAGTCAGCAAATACTTAGGGAGACATTCCATAGAAATACATGTACTTCGTAGGGTATGTTTTAATCAGTAGCTCAATCCTGGATCTTTGCCAAAAGAAAAGCAAAATATGCTGCCATCCTGTGAGACGATGTGACGATTTTTATTTTTACTAGTAGATTACCCCGTTTATAAATCTTTGATAAATCCTCCCCGCACCCCTCCCAAATGGCATCTGAACCTGTTGAGAGTTGTTTGTTTGTTTGTTTTTAATTGAAGGTGAAATTGAACAAGGGTTTCTGAGTGCCTTGTGCTTGTCTCGGGCTTCTCGGGCTCCAGGTCTGTGCCCTGCCCCAGCTAAGCCCATCTTGGGGCTGCATCGGGTTCCGCAAAGCCCCATGCGCCCTAAGCCGCCAGGAGCCGGCTCGGGGTCCACGCGCTGCAATCCCGGAGAGAGCAGGCTCTAAAAATACCCGGCTCTGCAGACTCACTCCGGGCTCCTGCGGGGGGTGGGGGCTTCTAGACTGACAGCTCCGTTTACACTCCAACAACGGGTTCCAAAAAAAAAAAAAAAAATCCTCACGTCTTCTCCTCCGAGTGAATGGATCTGAGCTCTAGAGAGTTTCGCCGGACGTTTCAGAGGGTTGAAACTCCCTCTGAGTTGGTTTAGGAAAAGTAAAAGGCAGCAAAGCGGAGCGAGCAGGCCGGCTTTGTCAGGGTCTGGAGCTCCTGCGGCCAGGGTCACCGCGAGGCAGCGCCCCATCTCGGCGCGGTCAGACACCCACGGGTCTGCCGGGACCGCACGCCCGTCCCTCTCCCACCCCAGCCGCGAAGGCTGCCTCCCTCCGCCCAGCCCCAGAGGGCAAGAGGCGGGGACAGAACTTTGCAGTTCGCACATTTAAGGGAGAAAACCGTGTTGAGCGCACCTGAAATGGAGCGCACAGTCCTGGGTGCGCGGGGTCTCATAGCCCGGATGTGTGCAAAGGGCTCGCCTGGGCGATATGCAGAACGATGCTTTGCGGGGGGAAAGTACCCCCTCCTAGAGAGTGTCCTCTCCTCCCAGGCCTCACCGGGAGAACTTCCAAAGGCAGAAAAACCACAGGGTTCCTGGCACTGGGGCTTTGGCTTTATCAGCTTAGAGCAGATTCTTCCTGGCCTGAGCCCGGGCCCTTCCTCTGACTGCAAAGGCAGAGAGACCCAAGCAGACAGAAACTCGCTTGCTCGGGCGGGAGCTGACTCACACCCAGAGCTGTATTCAATCCTCAGAAAATTGTCTAGACGAGGTAGCTGAGAGTCGTGGTGCCTTCCTCTCTTTCTTTTAATCCGACACTGTGTCATCTCTCAAGGCACCTCAAATCCACGGAGAAGCAGACCTAAGGAGGACTGGGTGGGCGGTCTTGAACACACCCTACGAATTCACAGTCTGGTGCCTTAAATTAAAACAAAAACAAAAACAAAACAGCAAGAGTGTTTCTAAACCAGATCGACTGCAGTTTGCTTGAAGGGAAAAGCTCCCTACTGCTGGAGGTGAGCTGTGTGACACTGGAAAGCTGGCTTTCCAGGGGCTACTGCGAAAGAAATTGGGCAGGAAGAAATTAAGCTGTGATTCTTTGAATGGGGCTTGGTGCAAGATTTGGTTAAGGATGGCCCCATCATTTCTAAAAACCCATGAGCAGTGTGTGAGCATTCCAGTTGCTCCACATCCTCATAATGCTTATTGTGGTCAGTCTTTTTTATTGTAATCATCCTAATAGTTGGATCGTGATCGCTTGTGAAAATAATTTGCATCACTTCTTTCTAATTCACAGATGTTTGGTGATATGTCTGTTTAAATAGTTTGTCCGTTTCTTCATTGGGCTGTTTGATTTCTTATTATTGAGTTTTGGGAGTTCTTTATACATAATGGATACAAGCCCTTTATTAAATAATATGATTTGCACATGTTTTCTCCTGGTTTGTAGCTCATCTTTTCATTTTCTTTTGTCTTCAATTTTGAAGGAGTCCAATATATCAATTTTTTTTTCTTTTCTGTATCATGCTTTTGATATATCTAAGAAATCTTTGCCTAGCCCAAAGTCACAAAGATTTTCTTCTGTTTTCTTCAGAAGCTGTGGATATTTCAACCTCTGATGACCCATTTTGAGTTGATTTTTTGTACATGGTAGGAGATGTGGATTGAAGTTGACTTTTTTTGCCTTTGGATAGCCCAGTGTCCCTCCCCTCCCCTGGAGCATTGGTTGAAAAGACAACCATTTCTCCCTCCCTGCACTGCTTTGCAGTTCTGTCAAAAATTAGTTGTTCATACATGAGCGGGTCTGTTCAGTCTTGATTCTGAAGTTCCACTGATGTCTGTGCTCATGTTTACTGCACTGGCTTGATTACTGTCACTTTATAATAAGTCTTGAAATCGCACACTGTTAGTTCTCCAACTTTGTTCCTCCTTTGCAAAGCTGTTTTGACTATTCTAAGCGCCCTGCATTTCCATATGAGTTTTCGAAGAAGTTTGTCAATTTCTACAGAAGTCCCTGCTGAGATTTTGCCCAGAATTGCATTGACTTTATAGATCAATTTGGTGAGAATGTATACCTTAAAAATATTGAGCCTTCTGACCCATGAACACAGTATCTCTCTCTCTCTCTCTACTTAGGTTCTCTTCCATTTCTCTCAGCAACGTTTTATTAATTTTTAATGTATAGATCTTGTCCATCTTTGTCAGATTCACTCTAATTATTTTATACTTTTTGATACTATTATGAATAGTACTTTTTTAAAATTTCAATTTCTAGTGGTTCACTGCAAAAATACAGAAATGCAGTGATTTTTGTGAATTAATCTTGTATTGTGTATCTTTACTAAAGTTACTTTTTTTGTTCTATAGGATTTTCTATGTAGACTCTTGCCAATAAAAACAGCTTTCCTTTTCTATTTCCAGCCTGGATCTCTGGATTTCTATTTCTTGCCATATTACACTGGATAGAATTTTTAGGACAGTGTGGAATAGAGTCTGTGAGAATTTCTGATCTCAGGAGGGAAAGTGTTCAGTCTTTCATCATTAAGAATGATGTTAACGGGGCTCCTGGGTGGCTCAGTGGGTTGAGCGACCAACTCTTGGTTTCAGCTCAGGTCATGCTCTCATGGGTCATGAGATCAAGCCCCGAGCTGGGATCTGCACTCACCCGGGAGTCTGCTTGAAAGATTCTCTCCCTCTGCCCATGTACTACTTTCTCTCTCTGTCTCTCTCAAAGAAATAAATAAATAAACCTTAAAAAAATAAAACAAGAAAAGGATGATGGTAACTATAGGAACTATAGGGCCACCTGGTTGGCTCAGTCGGTAGAGCATCTGACTCTTGATCTCTGGGTTGTGAGTTCAAGCCCCACGTTGGGCATGAAGCCTACTTTAAAAAAAAAAAAAAAGAATGATATTAGCTATAAATTTTTAGTGGATGCCCCTTATCAGGTTGAGGAAGTTCTTAGGTGTTCTTAGTTGGCTAAGAGTTTTTATCAGGAATATTTGTTGGATTTTATCAAATGATTTTTCTGCATTTATTGAGACTTACCACAGTTTACTAGTGTCATCATTTGACAAGTTTGAAATGTGAAACATTTACCTCTCTCTATGTCACTTTACCCTCTCTGTTTATAATAGTCAGTTGTCTCAAATATTTCTTCTACATATCCTTAGAATCACATTAGACAGTAAGAGTTAAAGTTTTTGCCTCAATCATCAACACAATTTTAAAAACTCAAGAAGAACATGAAAATCTCTTGTAATGACCAATATTACCAATGTTGTTGCTTATTACGTTCTTTCTTCCTTACTGATGCCCCAGTAGTCTTTCTCTTATTGTTTCCCTTTCTGTTTAGAAAAATTCTTTTGGCGGGGCACCTGGATGGCTCATTCAGTTAAGCGTCTGACTTTGGCTCAGGTCATGATCTCAGAGCCCTGGGATCGACTCCAGCATTGGGCTCCCTGCTTTTCCCTCTCCCTCTGGAGCACCACCCCTGCCCCCACCCCACTTGTGTGCTCTCTCTCTCTCTCAAATAAATAAATAAAATCTTAAAAAAAAATAAATCTTTTAAAAAAAAGAAAAAATTCTTTTAGCCATTCTTATTCCCTATGTCTGCTGGTGACAAATATTCTTAGTTTTTCGGAGAATGCCTTGATTTCCCTTTCATTCCTGAAGGATCTTTTCACTAGAAAGGACCTTTCAGCTGGATGTAGGATTCTGAGTTGGCCACTTCAACACTCTGGCCTCCATGGTTTCTCATAACAATTTTCTGTCATTCACACTTCTTCCCTGCCCCCACCCCATAGGTGGCATGTCATTCCTCTCTGTTTGCAACGTATATTTTTTTCTCTCTGTTTTTCAGGAGTTTGACTATGATGTGCCTTGATATGGATTTCTTTGGGTTTATCCTGTTTGAGATTTACTTGGCTTCTTAAATCTGTGGTTTTATGGTTTTTGCCACATTTGGGAAGTTTTAAGCCATTACTTAATTGAGTACTTTTTCCGTTCTGCCCTCATTTCTTCTCCTTCCAGAACTCCAGTGTCATGGAAATTAGATCTTTTGGTATAGTACCACATATCCCGGAAGCTCTGTTCCTTTCTTTTCCAGCCCATGTTCTTCTCTCTGTTGTCCAGAATGGATATGGAACAGCGTCCTATCCTCAAGTTCACTGTTTCCCTGCAATTCTGCTACGAGTGCCTCCATTCAGGCAGGGTTTTTTTTTGTTGTTTTGGTTACAGTATTTTTCAGTTCCAAAACTTCCATTGGGTTCTTCCTTCTGTTTTAACTTTCTTGCCTGGGACCTCCTAAATTTTCATTTGTTTCAAGAGTATTTGTCACTACTCTTTGAAGCATTTTTATGGTAGTTGCTTTAAAATGTCTGTCAGATCATCCTAACATCTCTGTCATCTTGGGATTAGCATTTATTGGTTATTTTCATTCAATTTGAGATCATCCTCAATCTTGGTATGATGAGTGATTTTCTATTGAAAACTTGGCATTTCAAATCTTGTGTTGTGAGACGCTGGATATTATTTTAACCATTTATGTTAGGTGGCTTCCTCGGACACTGCTCCAGTAGGAAAAGTGGTTGGTGGCAGTAAGGTGGGAAGTCCGGGTTCCCTACTTGGCATCTGTTGACAGAGGTAAAAGTAAAAAGAGATCTCTACCTTATTGCTGGGTGGGGATAGAAGTTCTGGCTCCCCACAGGGCCTCCACTGATAGCTCCCTCAAATGGAGGGTCAGAGTGCCTTGTTGTGATTCCCCACAGGGCCTTGTTACCACTCAGAGGTGGAGAGAGCTTCCTCTGATACCACCCGAGTGGGGAAGGGGAGGAGAGCCTGGTCTCTGCCAGGGTGGGGGGTGGCCGTCCAAGCTCCCCACATGATCTCTGATGACTGTGGAGAGAAGCTTGTTAACTCTGCAGATGAGAGTCTCAGCCCCCCTGCTCAGCCTTCTCAGACACCATCCTGGGGTAGGAGAAGTCAGAATATGGGAAAGGAATGAAACTTGGTGGTGGGACATCCGCCTACATGTCCTCCTCACCTCGTCACATTTGTCACCACATACACACCCTCAGCAGAGCTATGCAAACACTGGCCACGGAGCTGGGTATGTTTTATCTCCTTTATCTCTCACACCCACCCTGTGGGGTAGACAGCAGTTCAGTGCTTTCTATTCTTACAGACAAGGAACTAGAGGCAGGAGGCTGAGTAGTTTGACCAAGGGTAGCATGAATCTAAAGCAGAATTCTAAGCTGGGTCTGTCTGATTCTAATGCCCTTGCCCTGTGACCACCACGTGTTATTGTTCACTGAATTCTGAATAGAGGGAATGAGTGCCCTTTGGGGATATGAGTTTGCAAAGGTCAGAAGGAAGGACCCAGAAAAAGGCTAGAGAATGTCTCCAGGGGTGGCAGTGGACCTGCATCGTTCCAAGAGAAATCTTCTGTGGAGTTGCATGGAAGGAGCTGGGATTCCAGAATTGGAAAAGCCTGGGTTCAAAGCAGACTCCACACCAATCCCACTGATGGCAGGAAGTTGCACAAGCTGTGCAAGCCCTCCACGCTTCTGTTTTCACATCTGTACAATGGCTCGATGATGGTGTCTCCTTCCAAGCTTCCCAGAGGGCACAGGGAGGTGATGCACACAGAACACCTAGGCAGCGCCAGGCCACAGTAACTGCCAAATCGGTGCTGGCTATCGATTTTATTTGCTATTGCTCTGAAAAGTGGCAGGCACTACAGGCCCAGAAACTTTAGATGCTTGGATGACTGGAAGGATGACACCGTGCTACAGGGCGGGGGCAACCCAGAACTTGTCCAGAGGTAGGGAGGCCAAACAGAGCCCAGAACCTCATAGGAGACTCTTTTGCAGGGACCCGGGCTCCCTGCATCGGTGGGACTGAGTGCCTTGCCACCTGGAGAGCCCATCCCCAGTCTCTGCTCTGGTAGCCAGGGTGGTTCCCGCAAGGGAGGGAGCCACAGTTTCCCTTGGCTCTCAGACGGCTCTCCAGCTGCCATCTTTGGGAACATGTTTCTCTGCCCCAGAGGGAAGTGGATGATGGAGAAAGGAGGCGAGCGGTGAACCTGGGCTTTACAAACACTAGCCTGTTAGCTCTGGTGGGCTTGCCACAGACACCGGAGCCAGGACCAGCCTCACAGTGGGTTCTGGTGCGCTGCAAGCTCACCCACAGCACCAATGAGATGCATTTGCCAACTTATTATAAACAGATTACATTTCTTATCCTAATGTGGCTGTTGGCTACCTGCCCGTGAATTTTAGCCTCCAGGAGAAAAACAGTTGCTTAAGCTGAGTGTTCACTACTTTTACCTTCCGTGCACTGCTCAGGGCTCCTTCTGGTTCCCCTGCACCCCCAGCACACACAGACACATGTATGGACACACGCATACGTGCAACCACGCACGTGCCTTCCCAGGGACATGCTAGTCGCGTGCCCGCTGACCCCCTTTCTGCTGGCGGCAGATGTTCTTCCAACCCACATGTGTAGTCTGGGAGTGTCGTGCCTGCTAAGATGGCTGTGGAGGTATTTTGGCTTTTCAGGAAAAATCCTCTGCGTGTCACCATACATTTTCACATTTAATAAACACACTCTGGCTTCTGCTTCTGGACTCTTCTTCCCCCCCACAGATGAATACTTTAATAGCCCACTTTACTGGTTAATGTCCAACATGCCTTCTACACAGGGTTACTGAGGACCCGGAAAGGGAGGTCATTTCCCTGAGGTCCCTAGTAAGTTAGCGAGGGACAGAGGTTCTCCAGACCCACCACAAGCACTGGCACCATTGTGAGGGGACCCTTTCAGCCACCCTAGCAGTCTCCTTAAGGCTGACCAGAAACAATTATTGGAGATTCTAAGATCCAGCCAAACCAGACACAGAGGAGCCCTGGGCAGTGGGACTTGGGCTAATTCCCAACAACCTGTGTGCAAGTGATTTCCTAAGGAAAGTCCAGTGTAGGCTTGCACAGGTTCCCCCCTTGCCTCTCTAGAATCCCATCTGGCTTCCTACCCCCGCCTGTCCATGTTTATAGTTCCTCCCTCCTGCTCTGTCTCTGTCCCTTTCTCTCCTTCCTCCTTTCAGAAAGTCCTCCCTCATCTTCCCCTTTCCTCAGACCAAGTTTATGCCCCCCCCCCCCCGCGCCACGGGCCTACAGAATTCTTTCCTCCAGAGCCAGGGAAATGGGCACAAGACAATGTCCAGGCTGCGCCCCTTGGGGGTCCTACATCACAGACGCAGGAAACAACTGTTTCCCTGTCCCCTGACAGGTCCGTGGCCCATCTCTCCCACCAACATCTCTGCCCAAGGAAACAGCCCTGGGTGCCCCTGCAAGCATCCAGACGTTCAGATCCTGCAGGACCACAACAGGCCCTTTCTTTGTGTAAAAAGTCCACTAAGCAGGCCAGCTTAGGAAGGGATTCTAGTCAGACCATGGCACAGATGTGTGCGACTACGGGGGGATGCCTGCATCTGTCTGGTGCGCGTGTGTTCATGGTACACACAGGTGCACACTCACGTGCCCGCACTCACACACGCGTGTGCACGCCCACGCAGGTAAGCTCATCCACAGGGGAGTTGCGCTGGGCCCCTCGCTGGGCATGTCGTTAGCTCAGAACAGTCTCTGCCTGGCAGCTTGTAAGAGTGACCAGTCTCCGCCGAGGTTCCCTCTGCTTGCACCCTCCTGACAGCCCGCCTCTTGTCAGGCCTGGGGACGGCCTTGGTGAGACACAAACCCTTCCAGAGGGCCCAGGACAGCCGTCAGCTCTTGTCCCCAGAGAGCTCACTCCAGACATCTACGGGGCGGCCGGCTAGGCCCTCCGGTGCCAAGATGGTACCTGTCCTTCCCAGAGTGACAGCTAGGAGCTTGCTCCTGCCAGCCCCCACTGTGATGCGAGAAATGAGCCTGTTCTCCGCTTGGGGCCCTATGCCAGGGGCCAAGGAGCTGAGTGCCCGGCCAGCATACCAGGGGCTTGGCACGAGGGTGTCACCCACAACCACTGTGATTCAAAAGACAGACTCAGAGGTCAGAAACTTGAGTGTGTGATGCTGTGACAGAGGGTAAAGCCACAGCAGAAGCCCCCTCCCTGCAATGGGCCCCCCCCTTCTCGGGGTCCAGTGTCCACTGTTTAATTGGGGTGGGACAATAAAACTCCGTAAAACTATGGAGTTTTATTTTAAACCTGCCCAGAGGAGGTGCCTGGGGCATATGTTTGCTTGCCCTTAGCGACACGTTCAGGTACCTAACGGGCATCAGCAACTGCAAACTTTTAGTTATTTAAAATTTATAAGCATGTTCTCCTCTGCCTGCCTCCAAAAGGATTTTGAGACGCTACAAGATTCATCGCTCACGTGTGCTAACGAATGCACAACGGGATGAAAACTTCAGGGCAGAGGAGTCACTGAGAGCGGGCTCAGACCTGAGTGAGGAACATACCTCCCCGTCACAGGCAGCTGAGCCAGCGGGGGGCCCCCCTCCCCCCCTCCCCAGTGTCTTCACTCCTTAGATGCCAGGCCAAGCAGTGATGACCCAGCCAGGAGCTGGGGTGGGAGGGGCAGGAGAGGAAGGGGCGTCCACCTGGGCACACACCTGCTGTAGCTGACTGTCCTGGGGATGCAGGAAAGATAGGGATACTTAACCTACTCAAGTTTAGAAAACATTTTTAGTAGTTAACTTTTGCACATAGTACAAAATGTCTAGGGGCGCCTGGGTGGCTCAGTCAGTTAAGCGTCTGCCTTCGGCTCAGGTCATGAGCCCAGGGTCCTGGGATCGAGCCCCGCATCGGGCTCCCTGCCCCGCGGGAAGCCTGCTTCTCCCTCTCCCTCTGCCCTTCCCCTGCTCGTGCTCTCTCTCTCTCTCAAATAAATAAATAAAATCTTAAAACACACACCCACACAAAATGTAAAAGGTCTAAACCAGTGTGTGAAGTGAAACCAGTCTTGCCCCTGCCCCTCAGGACCCCCGGAATTCCTTTCCCAGAAGCACCCACCGTTACCAGATCCCTAGGGGTCCGGTCAGGACCACCCGCCGCACACACAAGCTGTACTTATATTTTGTTACATAGAGCATAGCATACTGTTCTAGTTTATTTAAGCAGTTGCAGAATGTTAGACGTTTGGATTGTGTGCAGTCTTTGGCAAACACAGGCGATGCTGCCGAAGAGCCCTTATAGGTGCGCCCAGCTCACGACCTGTGAGAGCGTGAATTCTCAGAGCCGTCGTTCCCAGGAAAAGGGACAAGTGCTTTACAGTTGGGATAGATACTGCCAAATTGCCCTCCACTAAAACTGTCCTATTTTACAAACATCTAGGATGCATTAGAGCTCCTGTCGCGTTTTTGAACATGGCATGGGATCAAAATGTGACAGCCTGAACGAGGACAAATGGTATCTCGGTGTAAACGTAAATTGTATTTCTCTTCCCACAGGTGATGCCGAGCATCTCTTCAGATGCGTCAGGGCCGTCTGCAGTCCCATTCCTACAGCTTGTCCGTTGGCATCCTTTGCCCATTTGCCAATTTGTTGGCCTTTTATTGATGTGTAGGAGTCTGTCTATATTAGGGATAGTTGCACTTTGTCCGTGGTATCAGCCAAAACAGTTTTTCCCAGTTTGACGTTTGCCTTTTGGGTTTGTTTATGGTAGGGTTGGCCATAGAGAGAAAACTTGATTTTTATATAGTCATTTTCATCAATATAAAACCCCGTTTGGGGTTTTATAGTTTGTGTTTGTGCTAATAAGGCATTCCTCCTTCTGATGTGAAAGGTAGAAATTATTTTAAAACTTTGATGGTTTTGTATATATATATATTTTACATTTTGGTAGTTGGGCTATGTAGATTTTGTTTGGATATATCATTGAAGTATGGATTCACCTTTGTTTTTTTCAGATGGCTCCCGTGTCCTGTCGTCCCAGTACTATTTCTTTTTTTTTTTTTTTTTACTTTATTTATTTATTTGAGAGAGAGAGCACATGCAGGGGGGGAGGAGGCAGAGGGAAAGGGAGAAGCAGACCCCCTGCTCAGCAGGAAGCCCGACGCGGGGGGGGGGGG
>NW_027397072.1:36867213-36918970 GCF_003265705.2 Callorhinus ursinus | reverse complement strand
GCTCCTCGCTTTAGAAAATACAACCTTTTCTGTTTGCTTAACTTCTCATTCTATCATCTGTAAACGCTCCTCCGCCACCCTTCTCTTGCAGGCGGGCCCCCCGGAGGTCTGAAGGGGAACGTTCAGGCTGCTTGCCCTGCATAAAAGTCCAGACATTTGGGCTGTGAGGGAAAGAACCCAACTCAGAGCAGCTGGGAAAGAGATTTATCGGTCAAACACCTGAAAAGTCTAGGACTGGCTTGACTCCATGATGTCAACAGGACTGGGTCTCAGTCACCCCGTCTCTCTTGAGGGGGGCTCTCCACTGGAGATGGCTATGAGTTGGCAGCAAACAACTTAGCTCAAAGACTGTCCTCTCAGCAGCCCAGGTGACAGACATGGGAATGGCATGACTTGGCCATCTGCCCATCCTGGACTGGTCACTGGAACTGGGACACGGGATATGCTGGTTAGTGGTTCTGGGTCACTGGTCCACCTCTGGACCGGGCAGTCCACCAAAATGGTGCTGGCTGGTCCTGGAAGGACGCTGGTGCCAGAGAAGGGGGACCAGATCCTGAGTGGTGGTTGCAGCAGGTGTGCCCCACACCCTGTTCTTTCCCTGACCTTCTACACCTCCGTTCTTCTGTCCTGGAAGTGCAAGATGCAGCTGTTGTCCTGCTGAACTTGCCACCCTGGTCAAGTGACTTCACTTCTCCAGCCTCAGACGAGGATGTTGTGAGGACTAACTAAAATAACAGACCTCAAGTATCTGGCACCTGGTGCCCAGCAACTCACTGCTCATTGGCCCAACTAGGTTAAAAGGTTCTGATCACAGTGTCCCAGGACAGAAAGCCCTCCCTCTGCAGCTCCAGGTGTGACCCAGCAGCAGTAAAAAAAAAAAAAAAAAAAGAGAGAGAGAGAGAGAGAGAGGAGGAAGAGGAGAAAGGGAGGGGAAAGGAGAAGGAGAAGAAGAAGAAGAAGAGGAAGGAGAAAATTGGCAGGTGAAAGGCAGACGGGAAGAGCAAATAAGAGGCCAAATTACATCTTCATAAGATACCCCGATGCCCCAAGGACAGCCTAGCATAAGCTGTAGCCACTCTGGGAAAAGAAATTGGAGACTCTGCCACCCTGGCTAAAGGAGCTGCAAATGGAGACCAGACCCTGTGAACATTAAATCCTCTCACCTTGCCCAGACTCTGTGACAATTCTCATTGGAAAATAACCCAGAAATAAGTTTTGATTGCATGTTTCTAATGCAAATGCACCCATGTTTGCAGTTTTTTCTCTGAATGATATTTCACCAGTAAACCTCTCTTATGCCAGTGAACCCTATTTCTATTCTCCCATTTACTCATTTTATCCAGGGAGGTAATGTGTCCAACTTAGAGACTACATTTTCCAGGCTCCTTTGCAGGTCACTGTAGCCCTGTGACTAATACCTAGCCAGTGAGATACAAGCAGAAGTATGGGATTTATAGGAAGGTAAATTAAAAGGAATAGCCTCAGTTGTGCAGATACTCTCTTCCTCCTTCATTGGGACATAGATGCGAGAGCAGGAACTCCTGCAGCGTCTTTGTGATGTTGAGAGTAGAAACCTGGGCTAGGGTAGTGGAACAGAAAGACAAGAAGAAACAAGCTCTGTAAGAGTTTTCTATGGGTATATAAACACTTGTGTTTATGCTTCTGTCTTTTGGTGTTTTCTGTTAAATGTACTAAATACAGTCCTAACTTGAAACATATGATTCATCCCTTAGCAGCTCTTGGCTGATCTTCACCTTCTGGAGGAGTAGAAATGTGTGTGTGCCAGTATCCTAATAGTCTTGGCCTCCTCAGGACCTGAGAAGAGTTCCCATGGAATTTGGACCCCATGGGGCCTTAGAGAGATGTGTCCTTGTCTGGGCTACTTCCCTCTGGAGAAACAAACGCACTTTCTCTTTGCTCTAGCGAAGGATTTAAGACTCACTGATCTACATTATCAAATCTTGCAATTCATGTGGTTTATTTCTCAGTGCTGAGCCCTCTTTGGTAAAATTGAACCACAATCATTTTACTAGATCTTTAAAGAAAACTTTTGTCAAACGGTAACTTACACCAGATGTCTGATTCTGCTTGTAATGGTTTATAGTTGACCAATTCCTTTCTGTGCGTTATCACACACACACACACACACACACACCCCTCAACACAACGGGATGCCCATACCAGCTGCACCAGAACCTGGGACTCAGTTACTCCACGATCATCAGACTGTTCTTGCCCTGGGTCAGACCAGGCGATGGGGACAAAATTTTATAGAAATCCTTCGTAGAGTGGTCATGTTTTTAGAATACAGTATTGAAAACACTATCTTGACAGCAAAGTAAAAGCAGATTTTTATCTTAAGCTGCTTGTTGGTGGTTGCCAAAGGCAGAGACACAACAATCCAGTTTCCTAAACCAGAATGTAAGCTTCCTATTCAGTGTTGTACTAGTCAGCAGCATATGGGACAAATGACAGAAAACTCCGCTCAAGCTAGCTTAAACAATCAAGGAACGTTACTGGCCCAGGAAACTGAAAAATCCGGGAGGAGCTCTGATCTTGGACAAGGCAGGATCTGAGTCACTGAGGCTCCAGTTTTGTACCTTCTCCCCACATTGTAGGATGCCAGGGGGCTGGCCCTCCTCTCTCTCTCTACTGCTTAACTCCTCATTCCTTGTCCTGCGCCATCCAGGGGGGGCCGCTCCTGTAGGCTCCAGCAGAAGAGAGAGGATTTCTGTCTCCCAGGAAGCTCAGCAAATGGCCCCTTGGGTTACATGGGCCCAAAGTCAGGGTAAAGGAACAAGCTAATTGGCCTAAGCCAAAGAGGGCCTACCCCCCTCCCCCAAATATGGGGTCAGGGGAACCCACCCAACCAGCATATCTGGTACCACTAGAGGGGGGCTTCCCAAAGGAAGTTTTGGAACCTAAACTTCAGGGTGGTGAATGGATATCAGGTGCCCTATTTGTCCACCTCTAATATTTACCCTACCAGGCACACTGACCGTCGTGGCCAGCGATGTGTGATCCTTACTGATGATTAATCGGCTCCCTCCTGGAAACCTATCACACAGCCTCCACTCTTGGGGTTAGATCTGTATCACTGGGTGAGCTTCTTCTTAACCCAGTTTGCACAGAGCTTATCTACTGAGAAATTATTTAAATTTTACTGAACTGTGATGAAGCAACTTCTGGGCTGGTTTTGCCTCTGCAGCAGGATAGAAGGTCTCAGAAATGAATACAGTGTCCGCTTTTCTCTGTAAGGTACAATATTCCTAGAGATAATGTCAAATACCCTCATAGCTTCCTTACCCTCGGTCTGATGGTTGCACTTGCTCCCTCTCTTTGTCCACGGCTTTCCATCTTAAGGAGAAAACAAGACATTATCAAATCTAAACCCATTGCAAAGCAGGAGACTTTCCCATGGCCCCCCACAAGAGGTCCGTGCCTGCTCAGATGGGCCAAGATGCCCAGCAGCATCTAAGGGAGTCCCGAAGGGCCTAAGTGTGGAGTCCTCACCCTCCTCTTCAGGTGGTAGAGTCATCGAGAGGCAGGGGACGTGCTGTTCCAGAGGGCAAAATCGGGACACACCCTGATGTGGCATCCATCAAATTTGTGCAAACAGATGTCATGTGTCACCCCCACAAAACCTTATCTCTTTCAGCCCACACAACATCATCATCTTCTCCAGCTATTTCGTGTAATTCGAGGTTTCCGGCCATCTAAACTTGCCAATCGACATTCTCACGACACAGTATAGGAGATTTAGCTTTGTTTTGACTTTGTTTAGTCTCAATACCATTTTTCACATTTTTTTGTCTTTATAGTTTTTGTTTTTTCCTAAAACAAAAACAAAAACAAACAAACAAATAAAACACCGGTAAGCCCATCACTCAGAGATAACCACCGGAAGGGAAAACCCAAAATTTTCGCCATCTTTTTTCTGTATATAAAAAATATGCGTGTATTTTCCTTTACAATATTAGGCTCATAGTATCTATTTTCATTAGGAAATTGTCTTTTACAATATACTTAATGTCTGTGTACGATTTCATCTCGTAAGTGCATCATGACTTATTTAGCCATACCCTGCTTGCTTACGTCTAATTTGAAAAGATTCCTTAAGTGTCACCATTGTGGTGGAGCGAACTCAGCCGCTCCTCCTGACAGCCCATCAGACAGGAATTATGTTTATCTTCAGTTTACGGTGTGGGAGGTTAAATAAATTAGTCCACGAGTACCAGCAGGAGAGTCTAATAGCACTCCCTCCTACATTGTTGCACTTGTCCCTGGATCTTTGTATAAATTGTCATCTTATTTTTTATAATTTTTTTTTTTTTTTTGCCGTCATGGCAAGAGAAATGTTAGCTTACTGCTCTTGTTTGCATTTCTTTGGAACATCTTTTGATTTCTTACAGGCCATTTGCATTTATTTTCCTTCAACATGCCTTGTCATGTTTTTGCCCATTTTTCTGTTAGTCGTATGCTAGGTACACACACAAACATTCATGAAATTCACCCACTGTGTGTCATGTAGGTTCCCTGGGCATTTTCTTGCCTTTTAATTTTGTTACGGTGACTCAGGACTGAGACATTTTCATATTTTTATATCTGCCAATATCTTCCTCTGTGGTTATTCCCATTAATTTCGCCCATAGGAAATTTTCCTCTCTCCCGGGCGCGGATAAATGTTTATTCCTATTTTCTTGTACAATGAGTTCATTTTCCACATTTAACTCTTCCATCTCTCTGGAAATCACTGTTAATTTTCTTCTCAAAAGGTCAATCCATGGGCATCTGGGTGGCTCAGATGGTTAAGCGTCTGCTTTCGGCTCAGGTCATAATCCCAGGGTCCTGGGATCGAGTCCCGCATCAGGCTCCCTGCTAGGCAGGGAGCCTGCTTCTCCCTCTGCCTCTGCCTCTCTCTCTCTCTCTCTCTCTGACTTTCATGAATAAATAAATTAAACATTAAAAAAAAAAAAAGGTCAATCCAGAAGTACCCAAATCAGCCTGTGTGGGGTGGCCATACCCATGACCTGTCCCATCACACCTGGTACCAGGCTGAGCTCCCACAGGACGGTCACTGGTGGAGCCTGGCAGCACACCCCGACATTATATTTCCACTGGGACAACTGAAATCATGTTGGCTTTTAACCCTCACATCCTTTACGAACGTTAATCCCATGGCAACTAAAACTACCAGACTTTCTTTTGTTCTGGGGGTGAGGGTACAACTTTTAGAGAAAACATCCCTATGTTGGCTATAAATTTGCATGTAACACTTTTACATAATGCTATCCCATGTAGATGTCATTTGGTCTTTGGCTTTTCATCTTGTCACATAATTTCCATCTCTGTGGCCAGGTATGAGAATATACTGACCGACTGGACATTTGGGCTACTCCCCGGATCCTATTTTCATGTAGGCAGCTGACAAAATAGCCATGTTCCTATCCAACACCTTCTTCTGGGTTTCTTTCTTTCTTCTCTCTCTCTCTCTCTCTCTCTCTCTCTCTCTCTCTCTCTCTCTCTTTCTATTTATTTTATTTAACAGAGAGAGAGCACAAGTAGGCAGAGCGGCAGACAGAGGGAGAGGGAGGAGCAGGCTCTCCGCAGAGCAGGGAGCCCGATGCGGGGCTCGATCCCAGGACCCTGGGATCACGACCCGAGCTGAAGGCAGCTGCCCAACCGACTGAGCCACTCAGACGCCCCTCTGGGTTCCTTTTTTAATTCTCCGTGTTTGTGATTGATACATATTCTGGCTCAATTTGTATCGATGTTACTGGTTTGGCATCTTGTTCCATCCAGATGAAATGACTTTGTATCATTCATGATTTGGTTATTTATGCATATTTGGGGTAGGCTCTGTTCTTATCCCCATTGTATGGGCAAGAAAGATCTTGTACCTCCAAGAGAGGAAGTGAGTTGCCTCAGGCCTGCAGGGAGAAGTTGGTGGGTCAGAATTTGCAGGAGTCCCCAGCGCTGATACTCCTGGCAATGTTGCTGCCCTGTTCCTGTCCTGTCAGTGGCATCAAAGGACCCCCCAAGACACCAACTTCTTTGCTGACATTATTTTAGGCATGCAATTCTTACCAGATGCACCTGTTTAATCGAAAGAGATTCCTAGTTGTTTTGGGGGACTTGAACCCTGTTGTCCCTCAAATTCTTTTTTGCAATGTTTTCAATCCACATGGTCTATCATTCTAGAATATTGCCCCAGGGATTGCCAGGAAGCAATCTCTCCTTTTACAATTTTGAAAATGGACAGGTTGCTTAGCGGCTAGCTTCCCAGTATTGAATCACTGTGCTTCTTTGAGGTCCTCTGAGACTTTCATCTTTGCCTGGGCTGAAGACTAACTTATTTAGTGTATCTGAGTGCTGTCTTGTCTTCTTATCAGTCCTGGGCTCTACTTTTTTCAAGAACATTCTGAAAAACGAGAAAAGTAGGAAGCTAAATTGAAATTGCCGGCTCTCTTTTTGGTCAAGTCTTTACATTTGAGCATTTTCTCCATGCACAGCCCTTTCCCTTCCTTGTTGTATTCTTCAGGTAGCTTGAGAAACCCTTGTGAAATTGTGGCCCTTTCGTAGGTCCCTGCTTTCGAAGCATTAGCCTTCTCAATGCTGTTGTCACAGGGGCAGGCCCCTCATGCGCATTCTCTTTGATTCTCTGCCCCTTTTTCACATTGTAGGCATGCTTTTCTAAAGATCTGAGATCACCAATGACCACCCTTTGTGGCCATATTGGGTTTTTTTTAGATATTTCCTCTCTTTTTGCTCCTCACTGGAATTAGTCACATACACGAGCAGAACTGGGGGTTTTCTCTCAATCTCTTTCTTCACTTGGGAACTATGTGTGCATTTGGATACGTGAGCCCCCAGTCCTTCGGGTTAAGATTGTGTGGCCCTAGGGAATTTTATTCAACCTTTCCACGCCTTGGTTTCCTTATGCCAAATTTGGTATGATAATAGCATTAACCTCCTGGAGTTGTTATAAAGTAAACCGTGCATAGTTGCGATCCGCGTTAGTATTATTATCTGCCTATTGTTGGGAAACCCTGTGCGGTTACAAGTGATAGAAACTGGCTTAGACACAGAAAGAAAATCTATTGGCTCAGATAATTTTCTCGCAGGGCTTGCCATCAAGCAAAATCCAAAAGCCACCCTGGCTTCAGGCATAGCTGAGTCCAGAGCTCTGGTAATGTCACCAGGACCCGACCGTCTCCACTTGGCTCTGCTGCTCGGTCACACGTTAGGGAGGTAACAGCGGCAGCCCCAGGCCCCCGTCTTCCTCGGCCCCCAGCCTGGCAGAACCGCAGTGAGGGGTAGGACCACGGAGCTAGACTTGGCTCCTACTCCTGGGAACTGGCACCATGCCCAGAAAAGGGGGAGCCAAACTCTGAATTTGGGAGATTTGCTTTCCCAAGAGGGAGAGCTCAGGAGCCTTCCTGACTGGAGGTGATTTCGCTGACACTCCTAGGCACCTCCTCCACTCTGAAGCTAATGACAACCGGACCTTTGAAGGCAGCCCTTTTCCAGCAAGACAGACCCCAGCAGAGTGGGAAAAGATGACGCTGAGCCCTGGCCACAGGTCCTTGCTCCTTAGCCTCTCCTTCACTTGCCCAGATGTTTCTGGCCTTGGCCTGCATCTGTAACATCCGCTAGACTCCTTCCTGAGCTCCGCAAAGCTTGGTGCTGATGGCGGGTAATTATTTGGCTTTGTCTTTATCCTTTGACCCCGCTGGGTTTTCCGTGCCTGATCACTGACCTTGGAGTCACCCTCCTAAGACATGCTGGGTCAGTCACCGTGTTTATGGAGGAATGCTTCTGTCACATACGGTGAAGAATACCACTGTTGTCTTAATAACCCAGAATCCACGTCCCCTTCCTTTGCATAATTCAATGTTCCTTTGTGGTGTGGTCTTGACCACTGGGCAGTCTTGGTGGGTGGGGGGGATCTGGGTCTGCGCCCCCTGCAGGGAAGTACAAAGGTGTCCCTCCGCAGTGTTGTCCCCAGTGGCTGTCCCCGCCTGGGAGCAGTGCTGAGCTGAGCTGAGCAGCCTCGGAAGGAAGGAGCAAGGGAGGGACAGCAGTCCATTCATGCCCCCCAGAGTTACCTGACACACTTGAGTTCCTCTCCTGGCCTGAACCCCGTTCTCAGCTCAGAAACCAGCTCTCCTGTTGACTCTGAGAGCCGCTCGATAATGTCCAATCCATTCTCCTTTTGCTTGAGTCAGCAAGAGTAGTTTCTTTTCCTTTCAAGAACACTCGCTGATATTCTGGGGCTGTGCTTCGTCTTCTCTGGTTTTATAGATTTATTTGGGCTTTTTTTTTTTTTTTTATTCCTCCCTCTGAAGTTTCTGTTTAAACTCTTTCTGGTCACACTGGCAGGTCTCCTGCAGCATGTTCTTCTCAGATTTTGGTTAGTACATCCTGCTTCCTGCCAGGACCCCGCTGTTCTGGGGTGGATCTGGGCTACAGTCCAGGAGACACAATTCCCCACTCTGACACCATCTCCATGCCCAGATGTTCCCTCCGCACACTTCCTCCCTCCTCCTTTCACTTCCAAAGTCACGAACTTCAAGCAAAGGGAGAAATGAAAACACCACCTGCAACACCATTCCTTCAGTTTCCTCCCCACAACTTCAAAGCGCATAGAAACACATCGGATTGAGACTCCAAGGCTCACAGGCTATCGCCCTTGGAAGAAAACGTAGAAACCATCCCAGGCCTTGACTTAAGTTCCCCGTCTGAGCGCCTGGCTGGGGTGGGCTGGGTTTCACACCCAGGCACAGCAGGGAAGATGCCATGAAGGGTTTGCAAGGCCTGCAAGGCTGTGGAAAGGGAAAGGGATGTCATAGGAGCTGATGATTTCCCCTCCTCCAACAATCCCCTGCTGCACTTTACAAATGGGGAAACTGAGGCACGTACGTATGAAGTTGTCTAAAACTATAGAGGAAGCTGAGGCTGATATAGGGATAGATTCTAGGTTGTCAGGCCTTTCCTCTGAATGACAATGACGCCTCTTTCACGCTGGAATTAGTCACATATGAGGTCATCAAGGTCCACTTGCTGACTGCCTGGTGTGTGTTCTATACGCAGCCACGTCTGGACATCCTGGCAGGGGCTGGCCATGCCTGGGGCCCGAGGGGTAATACTTCTGGAGAACTTCTAGAACCCCAGTTCCGATGCCTCCAGGTCAGCAGCAGGTGGTGCGGCGTGCGGGATCTCCAGGGTTCGGAGAGCGCCCTGGGAGTTCGCCCATTAGTTAGGACACTTTATTAGACTGCAGCTAGAAAACATCAGGGACAACTGTCCCCACAGAAACAGACTCCATTTCATTTCAAATGGGGAGCCTCCCCAAAGTGCAAAGAAAAGTTCGTCACACTTGAGATGGTGAAGTCGGGTCCAAATCCAGACCCTGGCATGACTCAGGAGGGCTGGTTGTCCTCATCCTTCCTGTGAAAGGCAGCTCCTTTAAAAGTCCATCTTGGGGGGCGCCTGGGTGGCTCAGTTGGTTAGGCGACTGCCTTCGGCTCAGGTCATGATCCCAGGGTCCTGGGATCGAGCCCCGCATCGGGCTCCCTGCTCGGCGGGAAGCCTGCTTCTCCCTCTCCCACTCCCCCTGCTTGTGTTCCCTCTCTTGCTGCCTCTCTGTCAAATAAATAAATAAAATCTTTAAAAAAAAGAAAAAAAAAACAAAACAAAAAGTCCATCTTGTTTAACTGTCAAGGTGGGAGCCGTCATCAAAGCCAGAACGCTCGCCTGGAACTAGCAGGGGAGTTTGCTCACGGATGGTGATAAGCTTGCAGAAGCAGACAACTCAGGGAATGGGATGGCTGCCCCACAGACATTCACTCAGCAATCCCCTGGGAGAGGGGCCTTTGTTCTGGGCCAGGAGCTCCAGAGTGGAGTTTCCTGATAAGGAAGAGAGAAGTGCTCTCTGGGGAAGGAGTTCATATGGGCTGGGACCCATTCGCAGGGTAGTCCTCAGTGGCTTTAGTGATGGGTGAGCATCCTGTTTTATTAAAAGCCCGTTGCTGGCAGGGCAGGCCGTCTGCCTGCTGTGTGGGCAGGGGCCCAATATCGCTGCGGGCAATTCCAAGCCAGCACTGCGAGCTGAAATCAAACCAGGGAAGAACAGGACTGTTTTTTAGCTGATGAAGCAGTACTTTTTCTTTCTTTCTTCTCTTTCTTTAACAGTTCTCGCGCCTGGCTCCACTGTGTACATTTTGTGTGTGCGGGCATGCATGTGACATTCTTTCCCTGGAGGCAGCTGGGGTTCACTCCTGGAGGAGCCCATCCCCACTTGCTCCTCCCTTCTCCCCTACCCCCCTCCTCCCCCTCTGCCTCACCCTTGTGTCAAGGGCCTTCCCAACCCCCAGCCCCCCAGTAGACGCAAGGAGCAGAGGGAGGCCCAGACTGTGGCCTGAGGTTATTTACAGGGTGGGGGTGGGGGTGGAGGTGGGAGTGGGGGTGGGGTGGGGGTGGGGGGAGGGAAGAGAAATTCACTGCTTTGTTTATCTTCTGAGTCTGGAAACTCTACAAAATTCATCCATTTCCAAGGAAGCCTGCATTTGTAGGCTCCCAGAAATAAAAAATAAAAGGAGACTCACTTCAAAAGAAACTAAGTGGAAGGCTGTTTTCTTTGTGAATTGATTTGTTTATTTTTATTATTATTTTTTTTACATTCGGTTTGCTGAAAGTAGGCAAAAGGAGTCACTTTTTTCATATTTTCATTACATTCTTACTCTCATCTTCCCTTGCCTTGTCAGTGAAGAAGGCAAACAATATTTTAAGAGACTGTTAAGATACAGATATGTTCTCAGCTCTGCTCGGTTCACACATGTCTATGGGAAATCAAGGTTCCGTGTAAACTTTTATCGCTTTTTCTGCTGAGGTTATAAATGACCCTGGGAGTCTTCCATTCACGTTCACATTAAACTCACTCAAATTGTCCCACTTTTACAAATTAAAAAAAAAATTAAATGTGCTTCAACACAGATTTTTAAGATAATTTTTTAAGATAATAAAAGCAATTTTAATAGGCTGGTTAATTGTCAGTACATGATTTCCCTGGGTCTTTAGAAAATTTGGAGTGAATGGTGCCCATATCAAATATAGCATGTTAATTTACTGGCCTTTTTTTTAACCCTGCACTCAAACAATAAACTTTTCATGTGGTGCCAAAAAATGGTATATGTTTTGAAAAAAGTTTTTTAAAAACAGAGTCAGTGGAGAAAAGGAGATTTCAGGAAAAAAAACAAAATACTGTACTTGAAAATGTGTTACTTCAAATGTGAACATTCGATTGCATCTTAAGGATATAAATATTTGATTTTTTAAAGTTTCTATTATTTACCGCATTATATAAATCACTGTCCTGATGTAAGCCTAAAATCATGTAAACTTACAAGTATTGCTGTATATCTTAATATTTTATGGATTCATTTTATAGGAGTTTCAAAATCTTGGGAAGAGGTAATCTATGGCACAAAAAAAGAGTGATATAAATCATGTTCAATCTGATCTACTTTTTCCTAAACTGTGTCTTTAAGGTAAAAGATATTCAACAAATTGGATTTTTTCTTTTTTCCTCCACTCTCTGGCTACTTAAGAGAAACTAGAGGATTATCCTTATGGTAAGGAAAAGGGTATAGAAGGCAGTATTTTTTTTTTTTCTTTTTTTAAGGAGAGGCAGGGCTCAGTGTTCTGCCTATTGTGCCTTTGCTGGTAAATTTAAAACATTAACTCCAAGCTTTAATACTGTGCTTTCCCATGAGTCGCTGGGCCAAAAGCCTCCTATATTGCCAGGCAAGGGTCCAAGATGAGAAATAAGTAAAACACAGATATAAGAAGTCTTTGTTAGTGCAGCTAAACAATTGTACTTAGGAAAGCTCCATTCCTTCCATGGTAATCTATTTCTAGATAAATGTCGTGAAAGCCTTTCAGTGCCAAAGGAAAACCTCTGCATTCAAGACCCCGGGTGAGGACGGGGAAGAACTCAAAGAAAACCATTTTCTGTGCTACAGACAAGTATTTACATTACTGGTCAACATTTGGTCCAGGAAAGAAGTGATTACCTGTTTAGGCTTTTGAAAGGAATTCAATATCCTGTTGACTAAATACAGAGCAGGCTCAGAGAAATGTGACGATTGAATAATGCAATTGATCCCTTCCAAGAAGCAGAAAGAGGGTGTAGGTTTAACCATAGGCACCACCATTGATAATATTTTTTCTGCTTTCTGGAAAATCAACCAGGAAAGAAAATGTGTCAGAAACATTTAGAAAATAGGCTGCCCTACCTTCTGGTTCTGGGTCAAGGTGGCATAGGATCACTTTTCCCTATTCCATTTCTCTAAATACAACTAAATACCCTGAAAACTATTCAAAAGACAATGATAAAGAACTCTGAAAGCTGTAGGAAACAAACAAACAAACAAAAAACTACGGTGGACTGGCAAGAAACCTCAAGACTTGAGAAACAACTTTCTGAGCTCCCTGGGTTTTCTTTTTCTTTCCCATGTGCCTTGAACTGAGCACAGGAGAGGCTTGCAACCTGGGATAACCAACAGACACAGACAAGAAAACAAAAACAAAAAACTAAACCCAAGAATCTCCTGCTCTCTCTGGCCAAAGTCCAGGAAAGGGGAAATCCAACAGAGGCCCAGTAAGAAGTTCCAGCCCCCACTGCAATCCGGGTCCTTGCGACAATCTAATCCATTGGCCCTGGGGTTGGCAGCGGCAAAGCCCCAAGCAGTTCTGGCCCTGTGGTCCACAGCTGAGATGTCAGCGGCTGGTCTGACCCACCTACGGCAGCTGCAGTGAAGCCCATGTCTCCCTGGCCTTTACCCAGTGGCATAAGGAGACCCAGGCCCAGCAGCTTCTTCCCCACTCCTAAGAGTTGCCCAGCAACAGAGTCTCCTAACATAATAATCACCAAGAAACCAATACAAAGTGATATATTTAAAAAAAAAAAACATAATAACAAAATGGAACTCTAAAAAGTATTCAAGCAACCCACAGAAAAGCAAGAACAAAGGAACAGAAGAATGAGAAACAGAAGGAGCAAACAGAAAAAACAAATAATACAACGCCAGACTCAACCCTAATTGATCAATAAATACTTTAAATGTAAATGGTCTCAATACACCAACTAAAAGGTAGAGATTGGCAAAGTGGATTACAAAACATTACCCAACTATATGTTGTTTACAAGAAACTCACTACAAATTTATTTTTTTTTTATTGAAAGATTTTATTTATTTATTTGACAGACACAGAGAGACAGGGAGAGAGGGAACACAAGCAGGGGGAGTGGGAGAGGGAGAGCAGGCTTCCCGCGGAGCAGGGAGCCCGATGCGGGGCTCGATCCCAGGAGCCTGGGATCATGACCTGAGCTGAAGGCAGACGCTTAACGACTGAGCCACCCAGGCGCCCCAAGAAACTCACTACAAATTTAATGACGTGAGAGCAAAAGAAAGGAAAAAGACCATGCAAGCATTAATCAAAAGCATGAATTAGACCAAGTAGACTTCAGAGCAAAGAAAGTTACCATGGGCAAAGAAGATTATTCCATTAAGAAAATATAGCTATCCTGTGAATCAAAAAAACAGTTTCAAAATACATGAAACAAAAACTAAGATAGCTGAAAGAGAGAAACAAATCTGCAATTGCCATTGGGAGCTTCTCACCCCCACCCCCTCAGGACCTTTAGGACCATTAATGAGAAAATCAGCAAGAATACAGAACTCCACACCACCACCAACTGAAAAGATCAAATGGGCATTTATAGGAGGCTCTGTCAACAACAGCAGAATATTCATCCTTTTAAAGGGCCCATGGAACATTCACCAAGTTAGACCGTATCCTAGATCATAAAACAAACCTTAGCAAACTCAAAGGAATTAAAATCATACAGATTATATCATCTGACCACAATGGAATCAAGCTACAAATCAAAACAGCAAGTCAATAGGAAAATTTCCAAATGCTTGAAAACTAAACAATAAACTTCTAAATAATTCATGGGTCAAAGAAGAGATCTAAAAGGAATCTTTAAAAAAATACTGAATGAAGGGGCACCTGGGTGGCTCAGTCGTTAAGCGTCTGCCTTTGGCTCAGGTCATGATCCCAGGGTCCTGGGATCGAGCCCCGCATGGGGGTCCCTGCTTGGCAGGAAGCCTGCTTCTCCTTCTCCCACTCCCCCTGCTTGTGTTCCCTCTCTCCCTGTCTCTCTGTGTCTGTCAAATAAATAAATAAAATCTTTAAAAATAAATAAAAATAGAAAAATACTGAATGAAAATGAAAATAAGCATATTAAAATTTGTGAGATGCAGCTAAAGCAATGCTGAAAGGGAAATTTATGGCACTAAATGCTTGCATTAGGAGAGGAACTATCTCAAATTGCTAATCTAAGTTCCTACATCAAGAAATTAAAAAAAGAGAGAACAAAATAAATTCAAAGCAAACAGAGGAAGGACATAATAAAGAGCAGAAATCAATGAACTTCAATGCTGGATAACAATAGAAAAATTAATTGACATGGAAAGATAGTTCCTCAAAAAAAATTAATACAATCAGTACCCTCTACCAATACTGCTAAAGGTCAAAAGAAGACATAAATCCCCCAGATCGGAACTGCATGCAATATCACAACAAATTCTGTAACCACTATAATGATAATAAAAAATACTACAAACAACTTTATGCTCATAAATTCAGCAACTTAGAAGAAATGAGCCAATTCCTCAAAAACCACAGACTACTAAAACTTAGCCAAGATAAAATAGATGATCTACTCAGTTCTTTAACTACTAAAGAAATTGAATTTGTAATTAAAATGTTCCACAAAAAGAAATCTTTAGGCCCAGATGGTTGCAGTGGAAAATTTTTACCATTCAAAGAATAATTAACGTTATTTCTATACAATCTCTTCCAGAAAATAGGAAACAATAAATCACTTCCCAGTTCTCTATATGAGGCTGTCATTACTCTGATACCAAAATCAACCAAAGACAGTGCCCTCGCCCCAAAAAACCTAAAGACCAATATGTCTGATGAACTTAGATGCAAAAATCATCCACCAAATTTAATCAAATCCGAAGATGTATAAAAATAGTAAGACACTATGACCAAAAAGGATTTATGCCAGCTATGTAAGACTGATTCAATATTTGAAAGTCAGTCAAGTATAATCTACCATACTGACAGGATAAAGAAGAAAAATCATATGATCATATCAACTGATACAGAAAAATCATTTAACAAACTTCAATACCCATTAATAATGAGAAAACCTGCCAGTGCACTAGGAATAGCAGGGAACTTCTTCAGCCTCATAAAGAATATCTTCTAAACCCTACATCGAACATTGTATTTAATGGTGAAAGACTGAATGCATCTCCTCTAAGATCTGGAACAAAGCAAAGATGTCTGCTCTTACCACTCACTAACCACTGTAACAAGGCAGGAAAAAGAAATAAAAGTCATACAGATTGGAAAAGAATCAATAAAACTATCTCTTGTTACAAGCAACACGATTGTCTACGTAGAAAATCCCAGGGGCACCTGGGTGGCTCAGTCAGTTAAGCGTCTGCCTTCAGCTCGAGTCATGATCTCAGGGTCCTGGGATCAAGCCCCCAGTTGGGCTCCCTACTTAGCGGGGAGTCTGCTTCTCCCTCTCCCTCTGACCCTCCCTGCTGCTTGTGTTCTCTCTCTCTCTCTTGCTCTCTTTCAAATGAATAAATTTAAAAAATTTTAAAATAAGAAAGAAAATCCCAAGGAATCTGTGACAAATAGGTTGCCCTCCTTCGACTGGCTGCATTGATCAGGCAAGTGCTTGTAGTTGTTCTCAGGCCTTTCCACAGTAGACAGCAGCAGAGGGACTGAGAGCACAGCCTGGGCATGGTAGACCAGGGGGACATCCCGACTCCCCTATTCTCAGCTGTGTGCCACTGGACACCTTCCTTGATCTCTCTGAACTTTGGTCACCTCATCCGTAGTGGGGTTTTTATGACGGCACCCAGCACCTGTAGTTGTTGTATATATGAGGGCAAGTGTGCAGACAACTGATCATTCTGTACCTGCTGCCGGTCCTGCCGGTGTTGCTGCTGCTATAAGGGCTAGTGCACTCTGCTGTGCTGCCCCCAGGCAGGGTCACTGGAGCCAAGGGACCTGAATTCCCTTGTTAGTGGCCCTGTGACTTGTTAACTCACCCAGCCATTCTAAGCCTCCCTGCTTTCATTTATAAAATGGGGACAATAACCCTTCTCTCATAGGTTTCTTGTTAAGACCAGACGGAACAACATGTAAAAGTGTTTTGAACACTCAATAATAATAATAATAATAATAATAATAATGGCCAGAATTTGTTGAGCACCCCCTACTGCCAGCACCACAGATTGCTTTTTACCTACAACCTTTTACTTAATCCTTAGAACCATCAATTATTAGTCTATGTAGATTGGGAAACGAAGGCCCCTAGAAGTAATTTGCTCAAAGACATGGCTTGTAAGCAAGAGAATCCAGATTCAGACTCCCAGAAACTGGCTGGGCTCTCATGCTTTCTAGAGAAAGTCAGCTAGTGAGGGCAAGAGTAGCTTGGTGTGGGGGCTCCCTTCCGCTAGCAAGCTGGATGTAACCTGGTGTGCGAGGCTCAGGGTGCAGTTTGTGACAGGCGGTGGGGGAACCACGAGTCATCCTTGGCAGTGGCAACTGGCTCCAAACTAACAAGCTGTCTGAGAAATAAGGTGCCCTTTGGTAGGACACCAGGTGGGACATTAATGAGAGAGTCATTCCCCCCTCCCCCGCCATTTCCTTGAAAGATCCAACAATTAGGCCGAGGCAAACTACGTGCCCAGGTCTAAAAATAACTCTATCACTTCCAATAAGGACTCAGTCTGAGCTGATGTCATTCTTTCAGGTGCCACAAAGGAATGCCTGACTGTGCGTCATGAGCTTAAAATAGGAGTGGGGTCAGAGGGCCAGCTGGAGCTCACGGATGCCAAGTGGGCAGTTTCTCAGCTGGTGTTTTCTAATATTTCCTGCTTTCAACAGCAGGTTTCTGCCTCCTTTTTTTGAGTTGAGAGGGGGTGAAAATGTGTGTTTAAAACGTTCACTTGCTTTGCTTTCTCTCTTCTCCGTGTGTATTCTTTCCACCCATAATTTGCATTCATCTCCACTGGCTGTTCATGCATCGTCCTGAAATTAACTAGTTACAGAAATTAGAATAGGCAACCCCACCTCTTTCTCCCATCATGGGTGGATCCATGATGTTTTCCTTGAACATCCCTGCCCAGAGTGCCACGGAGAAGCCACTAGTTGGATAACTCCCATGATCCTATGGTGTGGTGGTAGTGCGCTGTCCATATTTTGGGTGCCATACTTTGGAAAGGTATCTCTTTTGTGAAGGAGAGCAGAATAGAGTCTAAGATCCTATCAGTTCTAAGGGTCTGTGATTTATTTCCTTTGTATAGCCTGGCTATATTGAAGTCAATGAATTATATTCAAGATGGAATCATCACTGATTCAATCAATGAATTTTTTTTATTCAGAAGTTATTGAAAGGACTTCTGGTCCAGATAAGATAGCAGAAACTCATTTCTCCCTTTTCTCCTCCCAGCTAGATACAATGATGGACTCTGGAAATAATGCATGGGGCCACAAAGGAAAACTCTGAAAGGGGAAAGAGAGAGGGGAACACGCTTGAGATCCTAGGACCATAGGAACAACAAAGCAGTAGGGTGTCTTACTACCCCTGCATCCAACAGGAGAAGGTGACTAAGCCTGGCATTTCCTGCTGCCCAACCTGGCACCAGAAGACAGCCAACACAGATTCACCCTTACCTCCTTCTGGTGGGACTGAGATTCTCCTCTCTCACTGAAAGACACCTGACCTGGAGTGCCCAGGTGATAACGACAAGGGGGCTTACCACATAACAAGCAGCCCCGCCTGGGAAGAAACACACTTTGTCTCCTTGGACCCAAGATTTCTTCCCTTCTGTAGAGGCACCAGGAGAACCAGCCTGAGGAATTTCCTTCAGCCCCCTCTGGTAGCAGCAGGAAGGACAAGTGGGAACCCCAAGAGACTGTAATAATATGACAAAGTTGAAATTAAGTTGCTACTGGGCCCACAGCCCGCTAAACTAGGCCAGGCACTGCTTGCTAATCTAAATAGGGTGATAGCCAGCTAAAAAAAAAAAAAAAAAAAAAAAGCTTCAAATAGGACCCAGAGTCTCCTAACATGAAAGGCAAGATGTTCAGATATAATTTTAAAATACACATCATAGTAAGAGCCAGGAAAATAATTTAGATGAGAAAAGACAATCAGCTGACACCACCACTGAGATGAACCAGGTGGTAGAAGTATCTGAAAAAGACTTTAAAGCAGCTGTCTTGAAAATGCTTCAGCAAGGAATTGCAAATTCTCTTGAAACAAATGAAAGAACAGAAAAATCTCAGCAAAGAAATAGGGGTTATAAAGAAAGGAACCAAATGGAAATTATAGAACTAAAAAAATATAATAACAGAAATTTTAAAAACCTCACCAGATAGGCTCCGTGGTAGAACGGATATGACAAAAGAGAGAATAAAATTGAGGAAAGAACAATAGAAATCACCCAGTCTGAATAGCACAGAGAAAATAGACTGAAAAAATTCTCTACTAGGAATACTGACTTGGATTCACAAATTAGGAGCATTGGCCACACTGCAGAGGGGCCATTTAATCAATGTAAGAGAAGTAATTGTTTTTAAAAGTGACAAATAATTGGAAAATAACAAATTTTAAATGACACCATTTACAATTGCCCCCCAAATGCAGGGAATAGTTGGGGCACAGAGGATTTTTAGGGCAGTGAAAATACTTTGTATGATAGTGCAGTGATGGATACATGTCACTATACATTTGTATAAACCCACGGAATGTACACCACCAAGAGTGAACCGTAGTGTAAACCATGGACTCAGGGTGATAAAATCGGCCAATGTAGGTTCGTGAATTATAACAAATGTATCATTCTGGTGTGGGTTGTTGATTACGGGGGAGGATATGCATGTGTGGGGGGAGGGAGTATATAAGAAATTTCTACCTTCCCCTCAGTTTTGCAATGAACCTAAAACTGTTCTTTAAAAAAGTTTTAAAAAATACAGAGGCACCTGCATGGCTCAGTATGCTGAGCGTCTGTCTGACTCTTGATTTCGGCTCAGGTCATGATCTCAGGGTTGTGAGATCGAGCCCTTCACTGGGTCCCGTGCTCAGCAGGGAGTCTGCTTGAGCTTCTCTTCCTCTGCCCCACTTCCATTCCTGTGCACACATGTGCTCTCTCTCTCTCTCAAACAAATAAATAAATCTTCAAAAAATAAAAAATAAAAATAAATAAATGTAAAAGGTAAAATGACAAAACTTCTAAAAAATAACATCAGAGAATAATCTCATGATTTTGGACATGAAAAATTTTCTGAAATATAGTACACAAAAAGCACTAAGCCCAAAGGAAAAGATCAATAAATTGGACTTCATTAAAACCAAGAACTTCTGGGACGCCTGGGTGGCTCAGTCAGTTAAGTGTCTGCCTGCGGCTCAGGTCATGATCCCAGAGTCCTGGGATCGAGCCTCGCATCGGGCTCCCTGCTCCTGGGGAAGAAGCACACATGTGCTTCTCCCTCTCTCACTCCCCCTGCTTGTGTTCCCTCTCTCCCTGTCTCTCTCTCTCTGTCAAATAAATAAATAAGATCTTTATAAAAAAAGAAAAAACCAAGAACTTCTGTTCATCAAAAGACACCACTGAGAGTGAAAATACAAGCCACAGGGTGAGAAAAGATATTTGCATATCTTAAACTTGATTTAAAAAACTTGTGTCCAGAATATATTTAAAGTTTCCATAAATCATTAATAATCCAATAGAAGAAAAATGAGCAAAAGGCTTGCACAGGCACTTCACAAAAGAGGCTATCCAATTTATCAGTAAATATGAGCAGGGGAGTACAAAGTACATTCACAGGATGATACCACTACACACCCACCAGAGTGGCTAGAAATGAACAGACTAAGAATGCTCAGCTCTGGAGAGGATTTGGGGCAACTGCCACAGCCGCCCACTGACTAGTAGGGGTGTAAACTGGGATGATCACTTTGGAAAATTGTTTGGCAGGATTTACTACACCTGAGCGATGTGACTCAGGGATTCTACGCCTTGGTATACATCCAGTTGAAACATAACATATGTGCACCAAAGACACGTACAAAACTGCTCAGAACTATCTGGTTAGGTAGCCAAAGACTGAAAATGTGAAATTAATAAAAGGAAACCACAGTAAAATGGAGTTGGGAGGCCAGAAGGGCCCTACCACTCCTGGCCAATTGTAGACCCAACACAGAGAGACACACCTTGCAAGGTGACACTTCTTCAGCTACTACTTCACCACCCCAGAAGGACGAAGAGGGCTTTTCTTCCTCCCCCGGCAACACCCAGCCAGTGAGAGACTGTTGTAACTCAGCCAATGAAAACCACTAATACTTTGAACGCACCACTTACCCCAATGGGCTTTTTGTTTATAACAGACCTCCCCACATTCCCCCCTTTCCTGGGTAAAAGAGCATTCCTCTCCTTCGATCTCCGGACTTGCCTATGTTTTTGTTGTAAACCTACTTTGCTTGTCCCAAATTGCATTTCTCTACTATTCCTGAATAAGCCCATTTTTCTTTCTGGTAAAATAACTGGCAGTTTTATTTTTAAGGTTAATAGAAACAACCCAAATTTCCATCAACAGAGGAATGGGTAAATCTGTGTGGTGTCCTTAGCAATGAAATTGAACAACCTAACACAACGCAAAGTAACACAGGACTGAAATCTTCATGTTCAGTGAAGAAAGCCAGACAACCGAGAGGTCACACGGAATGATTCTATTTACACGAAGCTCAAGAACAGACAAAGCTGATCGGTGGGGATGGACGTCAAGATGGTAGTTATTTGGGGGATGTGACTGGAAAGAGGCTCAATGGGGCTGTTGGGGTGCTGGTAATGTCCTGTTTCTTTCTTTCTCTCTTTTTTTTTTCATTATCTGTGTCTTCTTTTCTATCTAAGTGTAATTAACATACAGTGTTATGTTAGTTTCAGGTGTACAATATAATGATTCAACAATGTCTTGTTCCTTAATCTGGTCACGATTTTAGAGATTTGGATCCTTTGTGAAAATTTGTCAAGCTCTTATGCATATCATTTGTGCACTTTTGTCTATGTATGTTTTACTTCAGTGGAGTTTCCTTAAAAAAACTATACTTGAGTTTACAAAGATCAAAACAGCCACAAAATCTTCATTGCTTCACCAAGAGTATTTGATATGATGTCCAAAACTTTAGAAACCAAGATGCTGTTTTCTCACTCTGAGCCAGTAAATAAACAAACTGATAGAAAAGTCAGTGGGTTCACAAATGGCTTATTTGTAGATAGTCTACACTGAGTGTCCTAATTTCTTCCATCCAGAGACAAGCCAGCCTTCCTTGCAGCAGAATGGCCTGCTCACCTGTCAGCTTCTCTGAGCCCAGACAGTTTGGTTACCCCCGACTCTGGTCCTCCCAGTGTCTCACCAGACGCCATGACCAGGAGCAGGTCAGGCTGGGCCACAGTCAGCCCGCCAAGTCAGGGTAGAGCGCACCAGTGACCCATTTTGTTTCATCCCATGCTGATGCCCCCTGACATATATAACTGGGGACAGAAATCTTTGGGAATTTCCTCTCTAAAACCATGTAGAGAACTCTTGTTGAGATACTGAAGATGCTAAGGGGCCTTTGCTGAAATACTTGGCTAAAATCATCCTGGCATTTTTATGAGAAAAGGGGTTTTAATTTGGAAGATACATCTGCTGAATGATAGGGCCATTAAACACAAAAGGGCTGCTTTCTTTCCTTCTGGGATGTTTAGGGCTTTCTAGTCCCCTACTCCCATCAACCAGCAGGGTGAGAGGTATTGGTATAACCAGTTGGATGTTTTTTACAAACCATCTTTGTGCAGCCTGTCATCTTCCCTCCCCAGTAGGTAGCTGAAGTTACGTTAGAGCAAGTGGGCCTTCGAGAACACCTCACATAGCCCCTTGGTTTGTCAAGGACTGTGCCAAGTCCAAGGGAGGGAAAGGGATTTGCAAGTTGAGTGATAAGAACATGGGTCTCCTGGGACACCTGTCAGTGACCCCCTAACGGGGCTTTGATAACAAAGCAAGGTCCTGTTGAGCCAAAATTGTTGTCACTTCCTTCTCTTGGTTCCTTTTCTTTGCTTCCTACCATCAAAATCAGGCTCCAAAAGCCTCCCAAGAAGGGGCCAGGAGCTGTCTATGCCTCCTGCTAGGAACAAATAGCCTTAGGCATCCTTGTCTGGGATGAGCTGGAGGAGAGAGATCCCTGTGTGGAAGGGCAAGCCCAGAAAAACACAAAACGTTCTTGAAGGGACTTGTAGAGGGATGTAGTGAAGAGTAAAATTCTTGGCCTCTGGAATTGCACATCATGGGTTCAAATCCCACCTCTACCTCTTAACCTCTTCACGCTTCAGTTTCCCTACCTGGGAAGCAGGAATGATGGTAGTATCCATTTTGTCAGGTTGCTGTGAACAACGAATAGAGTGTGTAGTGCTTGGAACACGCCAAGATGCAGAGGCACTGCACCGCCTGTGGGTGGGGAGGGTGGGTGAGCCCCGAAAGGGCAATGTCTTCGGTGAATAAAAAGAGAGAGAGACAGCTTTTGGTCATGGAGGTAGAGCCCGTCTATGGCCCAGGCTAACCATGGTACTGCCTGGCCTCAGTGAAACCCTCGCCTCTAGTAGGACCAACCGGTTGGGCCAGTGACCACGTGATGTGGCACCAGAGACAGCAAAGGGAGTATCTGATCAGTGGAACCCTGGTTGGGACTGGGAGAGACACCAGAAGCAAACCAGTCGTCTCCCTGACTGGTGGGCCTCTCTGTGGAATGGGTAAGGGCAGCCTGAGGTACTCTGAGAGCTGGGAAAATCTTCCTCTTGAAAACATTCCCTCCTGGGATCTGTCAGTTGATGGCTGACATGTCCACTCTTAGAGAGCATTCCTTTGGCTTAGTATATGGTTGTCTGTCAAAAGGCAGAGCCCTTACTGGCAAAGGAGAGACTAGCCTCGATTCCTAACTCTGTGAATTGCGTGCAGGTAGGTTTTAAAGGAGGTAGGGAAGAAAAAGCTTTAAGGATGCCCCGTGTCTGCAGGGAAAGAACAATGACAACACGGTTTACAGAGACCACCTGTCTTCTGAGCTGCCCCAATTTCAGATGCGCTGTGCTCAGGAGGTTCTTCACATTTTATACGAAGCCTCCTTCTCCGTGTCTCCTGAGAAGCTCTGAACAACCCTGTGAACAAGGATCACCTCCATTTTATAGATGAGGAAACAGAGGGCCACTCCCAGCCCGTGGTGACAGAGAGCGAGCAGCCGATGCTAGGGGATGGGGGGCTCCTGGGCCCCAGCACCTCCTATCTTACCTCTGCCTCGTGTTGTCAGGGCAGGCCTGGAGGGAATGGAAGGGGCCACAGATGACAAAGTCCCCGTGAGTATGACAAGGGTCTGCCCACCCAAGAGAGCTGGGACAGGGTGCATTGCCTTCAGGCTGGCAATGTTGAATATGGTCAGTTAGCAGCTGAGCCCCGTGTTAACTATGAGGGAGCTCCTGCCTTGGAGCCACATTTTTGCTTCTCTCTCTGCCTGGAGTGCTCAGCCAGATACCATGTTCTTCTGATCCCTTAGGTCTCTGCGGTCATCCTTTGGACAGGCCTCTTTTTTATTTTTTTAAAGATTTATTTATTTCTTTTGGAGAGATAGCACGCAGGGGGGAAGGACAGAGGGAGAGGGGGAGAGAATCTGAAGCAGACTCCCCGCTGAGCACAGAGCCCAACGCGGGGCTCAGTCTCACGACCCTGAGATCGTGACCTGAGCCAAAATCAAGAGTCGGACACTTAACTGACTGCACCCCCCTGGCGCGCCTCAGACAGGCCTCTTGCACACAGAGTCTCTCTGCCTTGCACCCTGCCTGATTTTCATCAGTGCTTGGGACGGTTGCTTCTCCGTGGCCTGTCCCCCATCACTAGCATGCCAGTTTGTTCTTTCTCTCGATGTCACAGCATCCTAGCAGCTGAAGCAATGCCTGGCTAGGACAGGTGTTCAGTAGGTAACCGATGAATGAGTGAACAGGTGGATGATAAAGGAACCGAACACTCCCCCCCCGTCACACCCAACACCATGCACGTGGCTGCAGGCCGGCCAATTAATCCCAATAAAGCAGAGTGCCCAGTTTCCCTCTAAGGTCGCAGGGGCCCTTTTCTAAAAGAGGCTCCAATAGAAACTGTGCTGTTCGCACAGGATAAAGATGCAGCGAACAAACTCAGACGTGTGGGTGAGAGGCTGTGCTGAGAGGATCATGGTATGCTGTGTTTTAATGAAAGTGACATTTCAGGTTTCTGAGTCGCTTTCGTCTGCTACATTTCTGTGTTTGCTTCTAGGGTTTAGTGTGATTTTTATAACAGGAGAGTAAAGGTAGGAAAAGCGGTTTCTAGAAATCATGATAAAACCAGCGCCCATGGCAATAGCTAATGCCGAGCACCATCCCAAGAACCTGCCCCGCGAGATCTGTTTCATCCCCGCAACAGTGAATGTGTACAGATCGGAACACTAAGGCCTCAATCGGCTGGCATTCCAGCCTCGCGGTCTCCCCTCCTTTCCAGTCATTGGGGTAACTCAGCGTGGGCAGTGGACGACACCCCTGGGTGCCCTTGGGGAAGGCGCCAAGTCACCTCATTTCGCCCTTTTCTAGGATGTGAGGGTCATCCCGCAAAATGAGGGGCATGGGGTCTGTCACCCTAGGAAAGTCGGCCTCATTTTGCAGCCCCGGGGGAGTTAGCCCAGCCTGCCGTGGCCCAGCTCTGGGTTGGCACGGTCCTCAAGTCAGGAGCAGATGAGGCCGGGCCCTCTAGCTGCAGCCTCCCCGCTTCGTCACATTCCCTGCCCCCCGTGATGCCTGCACTGGCTCATTTCCACGGCTGTCAGGTCGGCTGCCCGCCAGACGGCTTTCAGGAGATGTCCTGCGATCAATTCTGAAGACTCCGTGCCCGACGGGGCACATACTCAGAAACTGCAGTTGCCCTGAAATATTTTTTCTGTTACTGATTCGTTTTTCAGTCTCGCTTCTGCCCCTCCGCGGGCGCCATATTCCAAACTTGCTGGGCCCCAGCCTGACGTGACAAGCTCCCTCCCTGGAGTGAAGAGACAAGGAGTGGAGACCCATGGCCTGCGCCATGCCACAGTGCGGCTCCCCATGGAGGAGGACTCCATAGTAGGCTGAAGCCATCGGGCCTCCCGGGAGCCTGTTTGGCAGCCTAAGAACTTTCCAGGCTCATTTCAGCAGCGTGTGGACAGAGCCCCACAGGGAAACCCACGCACGAGAGCTGGATCCTGTTCCCGTCTGGCCCTGAGGTTGATTCCATAGATGACTGTGAAAACAGATGGGGAGAGAACAGTCAGCTCGTTCTTACCACAGAAGCGAGAAGACTTACTTTCTCCCCCCTTGAGAACTGTCATCCGGAGATGGGAATTCCCATCCGTCTTCTGCTAATTCTCTTGCTCTGTGGCCTTACGCAAGTCACTTGGCTCCTCCGTAGCTCAGTTTCCTCTCCCGCGGAAGGAGAGTTGGTGGTCTGAACTTGACTCTAGGTCAGTGAGGCTGAAGCCCGCCCTTTACAACCAGCTGGGGGAAGTTTTGTCAGCCAGCCTCTGTGCCAGGCCTATGACACGAGAACGTGTGGGAGGCAGACCCAGGTGATGCCCAGGCCTTGGGGAGGAGGTGGGGGGGGATCCCGGAGTGGATGGCTCCCCCCTCGTCTCTCAGCCCTGACTCCCCATGCCCATCCCTGTCCTATGAGCCACAGCTTCTTTTCCTGACTCAAGGATGGATGTGCTTAAGCCCCAAGCCCCCGAGAGGGAAATGTCTACTTTCTCATCCTGCTTCCGTGGGCATCCTCTGGGGACAGGCCCTGAGGACATCTGAAGGCCTCTGTCAAGAGATGGTGACAGCAAAGCTCTGTACTTAAGAGTTTTCAAAAGGGAGAATTCCTGCCAGTCATAAATTACCCCCTCTGACGCTGATGATTTTTCTGTTGTTAGGGATGATTATTTGCATGGAGGCAGGAAGCATGGCCCCGCTGTTCTTTCTCTGCTGGCTGAGAAGCAGGACATCTGCCAAACCCCGAGTCACCTCGCTTCGGTAGGACTGGGAAATATCACCTTTCTTCTTATTTCTTGATCCTTGTTGCTTTTCTTCTTTCGTTTCTTATCGCTTCTTAGGCGTTTTCATCCTCCTTCCTGCTCTTCTCTTCATTCTTCACACAATACTGTTTGTTTAATTTTCAATGTTCTCTTCCAGGCCAAAGCTGGCTTGGTCCAGACCACATGGAAATAAACATGATTAAATCTGTTCTATGCTGAGAGGGATGGAGGAAAAAATGGGTGCCAGATACTGTTGCCATGATGACATTTGGGGGTGGGCAGAGGGCACCAGGAAGCGAGAGGCTGAGCTCACAGGAGACGTGCCGCTCCCTCCCACTGGTGCGTGCGGCACTAGGTGAGACAGAGACGTGATGATGTTCCAGCATCCTCTGGTACAGTGCTTCTCGGAGTGTGGCCCCTGGGCAGGCAGTGTCGGCATTGCCAGGGAACCTGTTACAAATGCAAACTCTTGAGTTCCGTCCCGGACCTACTGAGTCTAAAACTCTGGGGGTAGGATCTGGGAATCTGCTTTAATAAGCTCCTGGTGATTCCAAGTGCAGCGTGAAGTTTGAGACCCATGGCGTTCTGGTGCCTAAACAGCTCACTTACTATCATTACATGAAAGATTCGCTTGATGATCTGGACAAGGGGGTGGGCAGATGTCTGAGGAAGCCCACAACGAAGACAAGGAGAAGCAGAGGCAGGAAACACGGAAGTATTCCCATAAGAACTTGCACTGGGGCAAAGGAAGCTGAACTGGGGAGTTAGGAAACTGGGAGAATTTATTCAAAGAAGAATCCTTGCTCCCAAGTATAGTTTCTATACCATCTTAGTAAAATAACTCTGCTAGGTTCTATAGCAAATACTAAGAAGAGTAACCACTTGGTTCCTAAATTATTTCTGAGAAATCGAGAACATTGTTTCTTCCCCAAAAGCGCCAGAGAGTAACATAACAAACATGCCTAATAACGACAACATTTAACACGGAGTAAATGATAACATTTTACTGTGGTGGCTTCAGATCTTTTTAAAGAAGATACGGCTTAATTCCACCCCCAACCCACTGCTCGCTGGGTTTTACACACTGATGTAAATGGAGTCATTGCACTGTTTGCTTTCTTCTCTCCGTGTTATTCTGCTCGATCTCTGTTGCCACCTGTGGATGTGGCTCATTTTCATTGCCGGGTGGTAGGTGCTCCATCATATGGACACTTCTCATCCTGATGTGCACTTAAGTGAGGATCCCATTCAGTGTTTCCATGGACTCACGTTGGAGAGGGAATACCAAAAATGGGAAATCACTTTTATATTAAAGGAGAGTTTGGGGACTTTTTTTCTAATTTGTATGCAAAGGTCTCCAGAGACACAGCTGGGGCTAGCTACATTGTCAGTCTTCCAAGAAGAGACTTCTTTGTCCATGAACTCATTCTTTTCTTCTTTCACTCACTCAGCCCACAATTGTTGAGCAGCTACCTTGGGTCAGGGAATGCCCTTGGTGCTGGGAACCAGTGTGAGCCAAATCCCAGAGGTCTGTAAGAGTGCAGAGTCGGGGATGCCTGGATGCCCCACTTTTGTGTAGACGGTGGAGTGGGGGCTGCCCAGATGCTTTTGCCTCATGGGAATGGCAGAGTGGGGGGCCACCTGAATACTCTGGCCTAGGCAACTCCAACCTAGAAAAATGAAAGAGTCCATCACCTTCTGTCCACCTGTTTATCGTTGACCTAGAACCTGAGCAGCTCCACTAAAACAGACCCTCCCCTGCCCAAGACGTGTCCCAAGTGTTAGGCCTGACCAGGTCCGTGGATTTGGGGGACCTGTGCTTCACGTGGTGCTGGCCCCGGCCTGCCAGCTGATTGGAACCGAACTATTGATTCTGTCTAGTCAGAGCCTCCAGTTCAGTAAACCGGGGTGTTGTCATGTGATGAGTGTTCTGAGGGGTCAACTATTGCCAGACTCTGTGGGGAGCCTAGGGGTACAGGCAGGGGCCTCTCCAATGCTCCCATGACCCCTGTCTCTGCCCAGGGAAGACCCACAGGAGGAGTACCATAATGCCGTGATGGGACTGGGGGGAGGACAGGGGCCATGGTAGAACTGGAGAGGCCCCAACCCAGTCTTGGAGGGGCAGGAGATGCCCCAGACTGGGATGGGAAAGAGAAAGGAGTGGACCAGCCAAGATGGTTCGTTCATTTTATGTGTCAACTTGATTAGGCTAAGGGATGTCCAGATAGCTTGTCAAAACATCCCTGGGTGTGTCTGTCAAGGTATTTCTGGAAGATATTAGCATTTGCATCAGTAGATTGGGAAGAAGTGATGGCCGTCCCCAGTGTGCATGGGCATCATCCCTGCCCCCCACGATGGGTACCCAGATACAATAAAAAGGCAGAGGAGGGGTGAATTCATTCTCTCTCTGCTTGAGCTGACATCTGCCTTCCCCCGCCCTCAAACACCGCTCCTGGTTCTTGGTCTTCCCAATTCAGATTGGGCCTTACACCAAGTTCTCTAATAAATGTCTTCTTATACGTGTCCTTGTAGTTCCGTTTCTCTGGCGAACCGTGACTAGTACACAGTCCAAGGTGCAGGACAGGGAATCCCAGCGTGAGCAAAGCGCCAGAGCAAGGGAAATCCTGGCCTCTGCAATGATCTGAAAGTATTTCAGGGGTAAGGGCCAAAGGAGTAAGGGCAGAAGCTGTCCCAGAAAAGGCAGGCTTCATCCCAAACTCTGGTCTCAGTTTGGGGCAGAAGTGTCCCTGGAAAGGCAGACCAGCCAAGAAGGGGCACGAACCAATTCTCAGAGCATCCCCCATGCTTGTGGTTGGGTGCGGTAATGGCGTACAGGGGACTCATGCTGGTTTCCCCTTGCAACTTTCAAATCTCTCCCCCCACGGACAGGAGCCAGGGGTTGGTGGTTGGTGGGGGGCACAGCGGTGCGTGGAGTACCCCGTCGGCTCCCAGGCAGAGAGAGCCAGTGCTCAGCAAGCCTGTGCACACAAACCTCAACACCCGGGCTTATTTATTAGGACATCTCAGATGCTGGCCCATTTGGTGACCTGACACCAAGCTTGTCTTTCTGTGTAGCTGGCAGGGGACCCTATGGCAGGTGCTGTGGCAGAGACTCGGGCCTGCTTTCAGTCCCATGAGCAGGTTTGACGCCAAGTCTGGAATTAAAGGACGACTCAACTCACTCTCACCCAACAAACCAGTGAGATGGCATGCTGTCTGGAGGCCTTGAATGCCATGGTGTCTGGCCGCTCTTGTATCTGACGGGGCTACTGGAGGCCACAGGTGCAGGCTGTCAACTTTGCACTTCGTTTGAAGTCCTTTTCTGACTATGCTAGTGACTTCAATGCCATACTTACACTGACTTGAAAAATGATTTTTACATCTCTTTCTCCCTTGGAGTGTGCATATGACAGAAAAGACAGGGTGGTTTTAAAGTCAGGACACGAGTTCTCTTTTAAGGTGAAACTTCCACCCTAACTGTACAAAGTCCTGCTGAATAAAATAATCAAAGCCTCCAGGAAACAGCTTTTCTCCCCAAGGACAAAAGAGCCCTTGGTCCGTAGTGGGGCTTGGTGAAAGGCTCAGCTGCCAAACTCAAAGAGACTGTTCCCCGCTGACTGCAAGCTTTCGTCTTGCTTATTGTTCTGTTCAGAAGCCTGGGAAGACAGAAGGAAGTGGCAGAAATGCCTTCGGACCCTGGGGGCCTGGGGCGGGGAATCTGTCCAGGAGCGCTGCAAACCCCACCTCGACCTGCTGGGGTGAAGGCCTGTCCAAAGACGGAATAAGAACCTCCCCCAGGGGTCCTGGTGCTCGCTGACGTGGTTTGACATTTGCTGGCCCCTCTCGCTGCCAAGATCCCTTTCCTCCACATGCCAGGCCAAAATTCCCTCTCCCTTACCTTGTCCCTTGGGCAGACGGGATGTGAAATGGGGACTGACTGCGGAGGGGAAAATCTGGTCCCTGGGCCAGGAGCCTCGGCCGGCCTCAAGGCATTATCATCCGGGCAAAACACCTTCTCTTTCTTTGGGAAGCTCCCGTATCATGAAGCAAAGGGGGCCAGGGATTGTTCTGGTTGGTGCTGTGACCCCAAAGGTGGAGCCTGGGGAGTGCAGGACCCCAAACCCAATACATAGACGGAACTCGGCAGTGGGCATGAATCTTGGGGGCACCTCCAGGACCCGGCGAGGGGGGCAGGGTAAAGGCAGTGCGTCAAGACCACAGGGCCGCCTGGACAGCCTTCCCGCACAATGACCGGGGCTTATACTCCATTCACAATGACCACGCGGGGAATCACACCCAGAACAGACTGGACAAGTGGCAGTAGGAAGGGGACAGAAAGGGGGCTGATGATTGCTTTTGGAAGCAGCACTGGTGTAGCTCTGACTTCCTGGTAAGGGAAGGGGGAAAAATAAACAAACAAAACAAAAAAACGGAAAACAGTGTGGTATGCAGCTCTTATTGTCTAATAAAAGAAAATATTCTTCAGGGAATTTTTTTCCTGGCAACAAATTCTTGGAAGAATTTATGTGACAGAACGCTCCAGGGGAACATCCTTGTGTTGGGAGGGAGGCCACCTAGTCTGGAGAGCCTTGGAAATTCCAGTCATGGGCGTGGGAGGGGGGGCTGGGCTGCTATGCCGGTCCTACTTTGGAAAGGTTGATCACAGGGATATTGCTCAGAATGCGGGAGGGAGCTGGGAAGGCGTCCCTGGGGATTTGAGGCCGAGAGCGGGGCGGTGACAAGGACCATATACCACGTCACTCTCTGTTCCATCCTGGCTCGGTGAGAGGTGCTGTGTCTATCCTAAAGGACAACAGTGACGGGGAGCCAAGAATATGGGGGCTTGCTCCCTGGACTTTTCGGTCTCTTTAGGTTCTGGGTCCAGGCTAAAGGAGTGGGGCTTGAAGGGAAGAGAAGGGGGGGGAGGAGGGGAAGAAGACGGGGAGGGGGAGGCAAAGAAACAGAAATCCGGGGAGCTAGAGAACAAGCCAGAGGCAAATGAGACATGGGTCCGGGCAAGAGGCAAGGCCAAGGCCACGATTGGAAGTTCTGCTTTCTCTGCTGTCTGGCTTAGGGCCTTATAAAGGAAAAACTGACCACCAGGAAGGCCATGGCAAGTTGGCCAAGTGGGAAACCTCAGGAGCTGGCCTCCGTGACACTGATGGTCTAAGGATGTTCCGAGTTGCCAGGTTGGCAGAGTGAGGGAAGATACGAGCGCTGTGGCCCAGTATTCCCTAAAGGCATCTGTGAAGGGCTGGGGCCAAAGACTGGACAGAGGTGAGATGTGTCACCAGCGGTGGGTGATTCCGGCCCACGGACCTGCCCTGTTTCCTAAACAAACCCACCACACACACAGTAAAGTCAGACAAGTTTGTAGGGAGGAGAGGAGAGAGATATTAGCGGAGCAAAGGGTGAGTTAACTGTCTGTCTGTCCCACGAATCAGAGAGGAGGGGGCCGGATCTCAGGGTCGCACCCTGAAGGCTGCAGTAAGGACCCCACTGTAGGGCTTCCACCTGGCTGGGAGGCCTGAGGACAGAAAGGTCTGCCAGGTTTCTCTGCCACCCAACTTCTCCAGCCACCAGTGAAGCTCAGTGGTGCTCCCCTAGGGCTGCCCCGGGATCCCAAGGGTCTTGGTGCCCGAGTGGGGCCTCCTGCCTGGGCGTTGGATGGGTGCGGGGGGAGCTCAGTCTGCACAACTTGCAGTGAGTCCACCTTCCACCGCACACTCACATCTCCAGAGCTGCGAGTCTGCCCCCTGCACCAGGGGAGAGTGTCCTAAATCCTACCAGCAGCCTCCACAGAGGCTTCGCTCCACCCAGCCAGCTGCCCAGGACTTGAGAGGACTCAGTGTGGCTGAGGAGACCCACCCCAAAAGATGCCTAATTTGGCTCCTTCGAGATTTCAGAAAGACACTCTGTCCAAAACCAACCAACCAACCAAATTGCAAGGGTCAACAGCGTCATAGACACTGAAAGTATAGATGCCTTGGTCACATTTTCAGTGAGTTATAAAATCTCTTACCCTGGGTCTTCCCCATTCTCCTTTACCCTCCTCCTTCTGTACTGAGTTTATAAAAAAAATTATACATTTGAAAGTTGATTTAAAAATTTTAAATATATGAACCACTGCCTTTTACTTTAGCATGCGTAGGAAATTAATTTGTCTACATTTTCGTTTTTAAAGCTTTACAGACGATTGCAAGTGTTGCAGGAAAAAAAAATGTTTTAGTTCTTCTAGAAATAACGTTTTATAGAAACTTCCAAATTTGCACCAAACAAAATGCCCCAGGGTTTGGGTTTGCCGTTGGTGTCTACAGCTGAGCCTTGTCCTTGAAGCAGCCATGACTCAGCGTATTCAAAATAAACTTGAGCGTAGTTCTCCTCTTCAAAGATTCAAAACTCTCTGTGACGGTTGTGTCACCTCCGTAACATCTGCTCAGTGGTGTCCCAATTCTACTGACTCATGGGGGAACCACAGGCTGCAAATGGCCGCAGAGCGCACACACATGGGGTGGGCTGCTCGTCACCTGCAGTGTGAGTCAGCAGCCAACAGATGCCATCGTGGAAGAGCAGGAAAAAGACAAAAGGGCAGCTTGTCATGAGAAAACACAATGACGTGTTTATTTTATGATTCTGGTGGCATGCTGCTGGTGAGGTGTGAATTATCGGGCTCTCCAATCACGTTCATCGAAATGGAAATCATCGTTTCCTTGGCCAGGCCCCGGGTGCTGTCTGGGGGCCTCGGCAGCCCACAGAAGACCCCCCTCCATGCACGTGCTTGTGTCTGCTCCCACCACCAGAGTTCCTCCTGCCACCAGCATCAGGGTCACTGGAGACTGTGCAAAAAGGGAAGTCTCCGCCAGGAACCTAACGGTGCTGTGCCCATTCTCAGGCCTTCGCATGATGATCCTGCTCTGCCAACAGCCCTGCTCCTGGCCTGGGACAAAAACAGCCCATAGCACGAGGGATCGGGGAGCCTGACATCTCAAGCCCACAGTAAAGCCGAACTGACCAGCAGTCTGAGCTCTGGTTCTTCTCTGTCGGGGCGATCCGAGTCCTAGGGAACTCTGTCTGTGTGTCATCGTGACCACAGTGAAGGGAAGAAGCACATTTGCTGCAGCTTATCTTTTGAATACACCCAGAGGTGACTGTCAGTGCCATTACCATGCTCATGTAACTGATGTGGTGGCCCAGTCTTCCAGAGGGTCCCTTTCCAAGAACGAGGGGGTTGGCCTTTGGGCAAGGGTGGGGTTGGCCTTTGGGCAAGGGTAGGGAGCCCAGACATCTGTTATGTGCCAGGCCCAGCCGACTCCCTGGCAGCTCTGAAGAGTGCCTGGTCTGGAGGGAGAGTGAGAGGCTCAGGGGCTCAGGGACAGGTGACAGGCGTTGTCAACATCTTCCCAAGGCTGGGAAGTCAAGCCAGGACCTCTGGAAGTAAGCTTTTTCTTAAAAGATTTTTTTTTTTTTTTTTTTTTTTGAGAAAGAAAGAGAGGGGGCGAGGGGAGAGCATGAGCTGGGGGGAAGGGCAGAAGGAGAGAGACAAGCAGGCTCCCCGCTGAGCAGGGAGCGCGATGCAGGGCTCCATCCCAGGACCCTGGGATCATGACCTGAGCTGGAGGCTGATGCTTAACCGATGGAGCCACCCAGGTGCCCCAAGAAAGAAGCTTTTGCACTGAGCTTTGAAAGTTGACTCTGAAGCTCCCCAGTTTGAATTATTTTCCTTCTGTCTTTCTCTCAATTTCAGGGTTTCTTCACCTGGCCCATCAGCAGCCCAGGGACTCGGCACTGTTCTCTGATGGCTAAAGCCTCTTGCCCTCTGTCCCGCCTGGGCCTCCCTCCTTTGCACCATCTCTACCTCTCCCTCTAGAGGAGCATCTCGTGTCTCCTCACTAAGAGAACTTGCCTTCTAGGGCCCCCACTGCTTGGTTATTGGGGTCAGGACCTCTAAGAATCAGATGACTGTTTCTGGGAAAATGTGCTAAAATAAAAACATAAAACAAATATATAATTTGTTTGGGCACCTTGAATCTAGGTTCAGAGCCTCTGGATGCATTAGCCCTCTGGCCCATGTACATAATAATAATTCTCCGCATCCACATGGAGCTTCCTATAGCAACAAGTAGAAATGAGCCCTCTGATCAGTCCCTCATGAGCAAGGATCTTCCTTGAGCCTGACCTACTTTTTTTTGAGAATCTAATGAGAGCCATGGATTTTTCCCCCAACAAAGTGCACATATCCCCATACATCTAAAATCTAGCATTCATTTCTCAGAAGTTTCAGATTCCTCCTGAAACCTATTCATAAAAATCCAGCTCTGCTTCTGTTGACATTCAATTAATTGTGAGTCTAAGGACCCCATACTCTGATCCCTCTATCTAAATGGTTCCTCCTCCATGGGGTCTCCCCTAAACCACCAGCTGGAAATCCTCTCCCCTTCATTGGTTCTCTCTCCTCACTCTGTGAAGTCAAGGCCATGGGCTCCCAATACCTCTTGCCATGGCACCTGGAGATAGAATCAACATTTAGGTCTCTTCTTCAGTACATTGGACATTTGGGTCTCTCCCACCCAAATACTAAAGCCGGTTGGGCAGTACATAAGTTGGTTGAATATAAGTTTGCTTATTGGATCAGAAACATAACAGAACTAGGAGAAGGGAAACCGATGAAACCGTGTGAGGGGACGCCTAAAAGAATGAGAGTTTTTAGTCTGTGACGATGGTGCCTGAGAGGGCATATGTGTATCTAATATCAAGGAAATCATGAAAGCTATCAATAGCACACACTGGGATTTGCTTACCAAAACTGAAAATACTGAAATTAAGAAAGCCTGCAAAAATTGAGAGAGACAGTGTGTTCTATTGGTTTTAACACTAATTTATGTAGTGGGTAAGGGAAACATATGGCCCTCATTATCTTGAGAGGTTATGTAAGTCACAGACACAAATAGGTTCAAGAAAGGTTTAGAGATTGCTGAAAGGAATTAAAGAAGCCCTAAATAAATGTAAAGTCATGCTGTGTTCATGGGTAGGAAGACTTAATGTTGTTAAACTGGCAATACTATCCAAAACAATCTACAGATTCAATGCAGTCCCTATCAAAATTTCAACAGCCCTTTTTTCATAGAAATGAAGAAACCTATTCTCAAATTCATATGGAATCTCAAGGGGTCCCCTAGAGCCAAAACAATCTTGAAAAAGAAAGACAAAGTCGCACTGTTTACAGCCAACATATGGAAGCAGCCCAAGTGTCCATCGGTAGATGAATGGATAAAGAAGACAAAGAAGATGTGACGTACATATACAATGGAATATTACTCTTCCATAAAAAAGAATGAAATCTTGCCATTTTCAATAATGTGGATGAATCTACAGGGTATTACGTTACATGAAATAAATCAGACAGAGAGAGACAGATATTGTGTGATTTCACTTACATGTGGAATCTAAAAAACAAAACAAATGTACAAATGAAACAAACCAGAAACAGACTCATAGATGCTAGAAACAAACTGGTGGCTTCCAGAAAGGGGGAGGGGCTGGGGGATGAGCAAAATAGGTGAAGGGGATTCAGAGGCACAAACTTTCGGTTATAAAATAAGTCCCGAGGATGTAATGTTCAACATAGGGAATATAGCCAATAACATTATAAAAACCTTGCAGATGGTAACTAGATGTATAATGGGAGTCATTTCGTAGTGTATAAAAATATCAAATCACTATGATATATACCCGAAACTAATAGGATACCGTGTATCATTTATTCTTTAAATAAATAAATAGAAAAACAAAGTTTGAGAACTTGCGCTTCTTGATTTCAAAACTTACTACCAAGCTAAAGGAATCCAAACAGTGTGGTACTGGCATAAGACTTGAAGCATAGGTCAATGGAACAGAACTGAGAGTCCAGAAACAAACCCACACATCTGTGGCCAATTGATTTTTGACAAGCCTGCCAAGTCTGTTCAAGTGGGGAAAATAAAATATCCTCCGTAAATGGTGCTGGGACAAGTAGATTTCCACAGGCAAAAGACTGAAGTTGAACCTCTACCTTACACCATATGCAAAAATTAACTCAAAATGGATCAATGACTTTAATATAAAAGCTAAAACCATAAAATTGTCAGAAAAAAAAAATACAGAAGTAAACCTTCATGATGTCATATTTGGCAACAGATTATTTATTGGATTTGACAAGAAAGGCATAAACAACAAAAGAAAAATATAGTTAGTTTGGACTTAAATTTTGACTTCATCAAAATTTAAGACTTTTGTGCATCAAAGGACATTATTTGTTTAAGATTTTATTTTTAAGCAATCTCTATACCCAACGTGGGGCTCGAACTCAATCCAGGTCAAGAACCACATGCTCCACCAACTGAGCCAGCCAGTGCCCCAAAGGACATTATTAAGAAAGTAAAAAGACAACCAATAGAATAGGAGAAAATATTTACAAATCATATATGTGATAAGGATTTAATATCCAGAATATATAAACTACTCCTACAACTCAACAACAAAAAGACAAACTCAGTTTAAAAATGTACAAAGGGTCTGAATAGACCTTTCTCCAGAGAAGATATACAAATGGCCAATAAGCACATGAAAAGATGTTCACCATCATTAGTTAGGGAAATGCAAATCAAAACCACAGTGACGAAGGGTTTGACCTTGGCAACCACAGCCTGGCCCAATGTGGTTCGAGATTCTGCCCGGGATTGACGTCATGGCCATGTGCTTGCTCATCCCCAGCACAGCCTCTGCACACATCCACAGGTTCACTAATGGAGGCAAGGAGAAAAGGTTTGCCAATTATTCATGTCAGCGGAGCTTGATGGAAAGAGATAGATGCTTCTCGGGAGTTAATCGTTACCATGTGTCAAGGGGTTTGGAGAATATCGATCAAGGAAGCATTTTCCTGATTGACGAAAAGTAACTCGGTTATGTTCATCTACCCCTTCTAGAAGGTTATGCACTGTCTTAATGTACTGCATAGTAAAACCAACGAAAAAGTAAAATCCAAACCAAACCAAGTAAGAACCACATGACATACTCCTTCATCCCCAAGTGCTGGAGAGGAGGCAGTGACATTCAAACTCTTGTGTGCCGCTGATGGGAAGGTAGAATGGGGCAGCTGCTGTGGAAAAGAGTTTGGTGAGCCCTCAAAATGCTAAGCATCAAGTTACCACATGACTCAGCCAATTCCAGTCCTAGGTATAAATCCAAAAGAATTGAAAACAGAGGCTCAAACAGATACTTGAACACCAGTGTTCATCGCAGCATTATTAATAATAGCTAAAGGTGGGGGCAACTGAGACATCCACCAACAGATGTCTAGAGAAAGAAAGCATGGCGTCTACACCCCATGGAATGTTATTCAGCCTTACAAAGGAATGACGTGCCGACACGTGCTACCACATGAATGAACCTCGGAAACACAGTGCTAACTGAAACAGACCCGAGAGGACAGATACGGTGTGCTTCCGCTCAGCTGAGGTGCCTAGCACGGCAAGTTCAGAGAGACAGAAAGTAGAACGACGGTCACCGGGGACGGGGGAGGGGAGGAACGGGCAGCTATGCTTAAAGGGCACAGAGTTTCCGTTTGAGGTAACGAGAAAGCTTTGGAAATAGATCGGGCGATGGTTGCTCCATGTTATGAAGGTGCTAAAGGCCACTGAGTTGTACACTTTTTTTTTTTTAAAGAACGATGGAGGGACTCCTGGGTGGCTCAGTCGTTAAGTGTCTGCCTTCGGCTCAGGTCGTGGGGATCGAGCCCCGCGTCGGGCTCCCTGCTCCGCGGGAAGCCTGCTTCTCCCTCTCCCACTCCCCCTGCTTGTGTTCCCTCTCTCACTGTGTCTCTCTCTTTGTTAAATAAGTAAATCAAATCTTTAAAAAAAAAAAAAAAAGAACAATGGAGAGAAATGTGCGGGTGATAGTCTCACCACAGATCATCAGGAACATGGTGGGATGAACCATTGGCCTCTGAAGGCCCTGATTGTCCCAGAGCCTCATTCCTCACCAGCGTGGGTGACAGCATTCCAGAATGGAAGGCCCTCGCCTCGGCCACAGAGGCGCCCCTGCGATCCCTGTGACGAGGCTGAGGGTGGGCCTTGGGCTCTGCAGGGACCCGTCCTGGGGTGCCAACAGTGTGGTAGCTGGAGACATTCCTCAGGCAAATTGGAATGGCCATGCTCTGTTCTGGCCAACCCAGAGCTGGGGCCACTGGTGTGCTTTGGAGCATCAGATTTCTCTCAGGCACCAAATATTCACCCTTTTAAAGGAGTAACAACAACAAAAGAAACCATATTCTATTAATTGACTAGTAAGAAACACTCTCTTACACACACACACACACACACACACACACGCACAGGCTCTCCCAAGAGAGACATCAGTTACGGACATTAGCGATGGCTCCCCGCTCCAGAAGGAGCACACCATTTGGCACGCTTGCAGGCCAGAACTCCTCATCTCTTTCTCCACTGGCGTGAACACCCAGGCTGCTGTCAGGGACCCCATGGAGTTTTCGGGTAGCTCCCTGTAAGCTAGGCAGTGTCCACCCTGGTAGTATTGGGCAAGAAAGAGACTCTAGCTAGCTCAAATGAAAGAATGCAGTGGACGGGGATGAGGGGCTCCGGGAATTGGGGGTGGTGGGGGCCAGGACTGCTCCGGGGGGCTGGGAAGGCAGAAAGTACAGCCCTGGTTCGCGGAGGAGGCCGTCTGTCCCACGGCTCAGCTGGGCCCGCGGACCCTCCTTCCTGCTTTACTCACTGCAGATGCCACGCCTGGGGAGGGCCTTCCAGCCAGTGTTAGGTCACATACCCTTCTGTGAGTGGCCCAGGGCAAGGAGAGAAAGGCTTGTTTCCCAGACTTCCCTGGTGGAGGGTGGCGCGTTAAGATCATTCTCTCACCCATATGAAACGTACTGGGGAGTAGTCATCCCCAAAAGGGAACTGAGAACCAACAGGTAGCAGGAACGGATGAGGCCCAGCCAAAAGCCCAGTACACATATGAAATCCGTGCCCCTCCTGAATGAGCATCCAAACCCCACCAGACCAAGAAACTAAGAATCAAAGGTCAGGACCCATATAAGGCTTTGTAAACAGTTCCTCTCCAAGAATCTTAGGGGTGTGTTTGTGCATCTGGAGTGGCTGGTGCCTGACAGAAAATTCGTGGACTTTTAACTTGGGTCGCACAGCCCAAGCTCCGTCTGCTCCCCACCCCACCCCCAGAAAAGGATGACCCCGCCGCCTTACTCTCAAGATCTTGCCACCGTGGGTGGGGGGCTGCAGCCCCAAACCCTCCAACAGCAAGCAGCTCCAGGCCTGTCATTTGGGGGGGGGGTTGGGAGATGTGTCCCCAGGGCAAATGCCCCAAGGGACCCCTCTGGGAGAGACTATGAAGCCCAGTGATGTCACCCCCTTCTCCCCATGCAGCTGATCATCGGGACATAGAAAGGACACTCCTGGAATGAGTGACAAGTACGACCTGTTCCGGATCTCAGCAATCTGCCCCATTTGCACTGGTGCCAGGTCAAAGGCAGGGCTGGAGGCCAAGGGTGGGGGGGTCAGGGCCCAGCTGGCAGAGAGGAACACGGGGGGCCCGGGTGGGCGGGGTGTGGGAAGCAGGCCAGGGTCAGGCCGCAACAGTGGGGGCTGAGGTCAGTCACACAGGGAAGAGTTCCAGAGGAGGGGTCAGGCCAGGCCGGCGATCTGGAGAGGGAAAAGAAATCGGCTGACTCCATGCCAGGCCTGTCACCAGCGGAAACATGCCAACCCTAGGACATGTCCCATTTAGCAGATGAGAACGTGGGCAGAGCACTCATCTTCCCCAAGGCAGGGCATGCAGCCAGTGAGTGGCGGAGCTAGGGGCTGAGCCCCAGTCGCTCCCTGTCAGATGGAACCAGCAAGGAAGATACGAATGGGGATGGGTGGGGGTGGTAGGGAGATGAGCGGCCTTCCTGGGCGTTCGGAATTGAGGGCTGGGTATTGCCACCCCAGGGGAGAGGAGGGTAGCTGCAAGGCCTGAGTATTCATCTCTTCCTTTTCCTGTCTCCTTCTGCAATGAATGACTGACAACCCACAAGGTTCCCCCTTAAACACACACACACACACACACACACACACACACACACACACACTTCAGATGCCAGTCCAAAGGCCAGCTTGTTACCAACTGGCTGTAAATCAGAGGTTCCTAAGACCCCTCCTCGGGTTTGATTCGTTTGCTAGAGCAGTTCCTAGAACTCAGAGAAGCATTTTACCTACTAGATGACTGGCTTATTATAAAAGGATGGAACTCAGGAACAGCCAGATGGAAGAGATGCATAGGGCCAGGTGTGGGGACGGGCTGGGAGCTTCCCTGTTCTCTTCAGGGGCACCAACCGGCCCATTTCCACCACCTGGAAGCTCTCTGAACCCAGTCCTCTTGGGATTTTATGAAGGCTTCATTACATAGGCATGATTGATTAAATCGTTGGCCATTGGCAATTGATTCAAACTCCAGCCCCTCTCCCCTCCCAGGAGGGTGGCAGAGAGACTGAAAGCTCCCACTCTCTAATCAGCTGGTTGGTTCTCCTGACAAACAGCCCCCTTGGTTAGGTTACCTAAAAGCTTTCCAGTAGTCACCTCATTAACATAACAAAGACACCTTTATCACTCTTGTTGCGGGGAAATTCCAAGGGTGTAGGAGCTCTGGGCCCCGAATAGGGTCTAAGAGGAAAATGTATTTATTACAAATTCCAACAGCACACCTCCCCCCAGCACGTTCCCCTGCCCTCCCGTGGGGGAAGGCAGGCAGGGCATGCTGGGCGGAGGGCCTGTGATGGTCCTGCTGCCCCTCGCCAGCACTTGGGTAAGGAGTGCGACCCTCTGAACTTGTCCTCTGCAGAGGCACTCGCTGCAATTTGCAGAGAATATTTTACTGTGATCTCCAGCCTGTCCTGGATTCATGTTTTCTCTCCTGCACTGATGCTCCCCTTTCCCCCTGATCACTGAAGTCATGCAAAGATGAAGGTAATTCTGAGTGATGTTATACAGGATCTCAGGCCAGATTAGAAGTAGAGCAACATCTGTTAAAGTTCCATCCATATTTCCTCTCTTGCCTTCTCAACCCAGTGTCTAAAACAAGAACTGAATTAGAACAAAAAGGTTGACACAGTAGCTACTGATAAGAGTTATGTTGGGGTTCCTGGCTGGCTCAGTCAGTAGAGCATGCGACTATTGATCTTGAGGTCGTGAGTTTGAGCCCCCCACTGGGCCTAGAGATCACTTAAAAAAAAAAAAAAAGAATTATGCACATATCCTCTCCTGGGGACCATGCTGAACTCTTCCCAGGACTGTTCCAGGAGTCTCATCACGACCTTACAAGGAAGGCTCAGTTACTGATCCCATTTAACAGATGAGCAAACTGAGGCTCAGAAAGGGGAGATGAGCAGCACAGGGCAATGGACCTGCAATGTTGGACCCCCAGCCCATGCTCTATTTCAATTGCCTACAATGCTACCACCTCCCTTCAGCCCCCCACCCCTGATCCCAGTGGTCTCTCTAATTAGGAAAGATTTTTCAAATGAGAATAATCAGTATTACTGGGGATATACTTAACTCTCAGACTCCACCCTTGCCCATAATATCCTATTATTCCCAAACCTCCTGGCATTGCCACCCAGCGCTCTGTTGGCATTAGATAGATGAGTGTGGCAACTATTTCCTTCAGGACAGTCTTCCAAAGAGGATTAGGATTCGTTTACCTGGTTCTCAGTTGGCTAAATAGTTAAAAATTGTGAAAACCAAATATGTATTTGCTGTTTTTTGCTGAGCAGCCTTATTTGGAGTGGAATGGGGGGGGGGAGGAGGAAGGACAGACATTGAGAAAGTTAAAGTGAAAACCCAGCGTGACATTGTCAATTTCAAGATGAGGCACTAAGGAAACATCCTGTGGGGGGGAAATCACTTCTGATATTGGTTGATGTTTCAAACGGAGCATCATCCATATGAACATCGGGTAAGTGTGTAGCTGTCCTCAGGGGGAAGAGAGCTCCCGAAAACCCGCAGCTGCCTGGCTGTGGCCAATTTTTGGTTGTAACCACCAATTACGCTCAGTTTATTCAGGACAGACTGGCTTACTGATCGGGGGTGGGGGAAGAGACCACGCTTGCGGTTAAGAGGCCCTCCTTGCGTGTCCAGGACCCCTTCATCTGTGCACTTGGCTGATAGCCAGGCTCCATTTTGGTGCTGAGCCCTCCTGGACAAGCCTAGTCTCCACCCTACCCAAACCAGGTCAGATTTGAGAATTAAAGTTTTCACCTTTTTGCCATCTTAGCACAGTTAAAGAATGATAATAATGAACATAAAACAACCAACGAACACCAAAAGACCTAAGTGTGAACTATGCTGAAGGAAGCTGGCTTTGGGATGCCTGGGTGGCTCAGGTGGTTAAGCGTCCGCCTTTGGCTCAGGTCGTGATCTCTGGGTCCCGGGATGGAGCCCCATGTCGGGCTCCCTGCTCAGTGGAGATTCTGCTTCTCCCTCTGCCTCTGCCCTTCCCCTGCTTGTGCTCCCTCTGTCTCTCTCCCTCTCTCTCTCTCAAATGAATAAATAAAATCTTTTTTTTTTTTTTAAAGGAAGCTGGCTTTGATAACAGCAGAGGGAGTGAGTGGGGGGTAATGTGTTGAGCACTAGATCTCAGGATGGACCCTGGTTCTCCTCTGAGTCTACTGTAGTCTGGGATCTGGCAGTGACCTCTGGAGCTCCTCCACAGGTGGCTCAGAGAACCCAGACTCAGAGCCTGCAGAGCACTTTGGGATGGCCCTCCGGCTTCCCTGGGGTAGGACTGGGACACTCCAACACTGCTGCTATGCTGGGGAGTGCACCCCAGACTTAATAGCCGGCTGGGGCTGACAGTGGCTTGGCATCTGCTTAGCAGAGGTAGGAGGGGAGGTCTGGCCAGGCCCCATACAACCACCCCTGACCCTGGATCATGGAGAATGGAAAGCCTTGTCCGGAGCTGCTCGCATGTCCCAGGTCACTTCTGTTAAAACCCCAACATCACTGCCTCTGCTCTTAGCTGCTACAATCCTTAGGAACACTGAGAAAATGTTGGCACTCCTTCCTCTGACCTTATGAAGGTAGGCGCGGCCTCCCCAAGCCCACCTGGCATCCTTCCCTGCTCCAGAGGGTACTGGGGCCAGCCTGATGGCCCCCATCACACACTGCCCCAGGGACCACAAGCAGAAAGCTCACTTTTTTGCCTGTTTGGGTGCAGTTGGGATAATTTTTAATACATTCCCTTTTGCTCTTCATCAACTTCAAATGTATCAAGATGTCCTGAGGGCAAAAGAACCGATTTAACTCTCTGATTAGAAGGAATGCTCTTGGCCTAACGCCTCACTCATTTTGAAATACTGACATTAACCGGGAAAATCACTCAAGCTCTCTTGTTACTTCCTGTGCTTAATTAAGTGGCTCTGCAGGTGACTCAACCCTTTTATTTTTCAGAATGACATCAGACTTATTTTCCATTTTAATAGCCTTGTTACTTCATTGATTTTTTAAAATCCAATTTCACTTTCTAGTACAATTTTTTTTATCTATTTTTCCCCCTCCACCCCAGGAAATGCTAACTCCCATAGTGGCTAAACTCCAACTATTACAAATGCCTCCGTTTTGGTTTTTGGTGAGGTTTTTTTTGTTGTTTTTTTGAGTCCAAGGTCCAAAATCAGAATTTGAAGAAGGAATTAGAGGTATAATCCTTACATGCAAATTACCTAAATAATTTCACAAAATGTTGGCTTTTTTTTTTTTTTAAGATTTATTTATTTATTTATTTGACAGAGAGAGTGAGAGACACAGAGAGAGAGGGAACACAAGCAGGAGGAATAGGAGAGGGAGAAGCAGGCTTCCTGCCGGGCAGGGAGCCCGATGCGGGGCTCGGTCCCAGGACCCTGGGACCATGACCTGAGCCGAAGGCAGACGCCCAACAACTGAGCCACCCAGGCGCCCCTGTGTTGGAGTTTTTAAGATAATGAACTATCTGGTGTTATTCCTGAGAGGGGTCCCTGCGTCCCGGAGGTGGTGTTGGGGTCTCTGCCAAAAAAACCTTCCTGTCAATTCAAGGAGGATGATTCCAACCTCAAAAGCTTGTTTTGAGCTCATTTACTACTTATCGGGTGCCTATTTAACATTTATTAATCTGGAGGTTAATTGCCATTGCTGTTTGTTAAAGTCTGTTGTTGGGGTGTAGACGTGAGAATTTCTACATCTTAACACGGTTTGGATTCACAGTCTCAAGAAAAAGCAGATGCCGATGTTTTGCATGGCAGGTGACATTTATTTATTGTTTATCTTTCCGTAGGGGGTGGGGATTTAGTTTGTTTCTTTGGTGCCTGGGCCAGCCGAGTGAATTTCATTTTCTGCCGCTGCTGAGGGGTTTTCCTCCATTTAAATGTCATGCCCTGATTCAATTTCCCAAAAAGGGGCCACCCTGGTGAGGACGGGGAGAGCACTCGTTCTGGGCCTGCCCTGCTCACTTCTCAGCGTTACATGGGGCCAAGTGCACAGAGCCCGTTACAGCAGGCCACGGTGGCCCCAGCCTGCTCCCCTGACGGGAAGGGAACCAGACTGGAGCCAGAGGTGAATCTGCAGCCCAGAGGGCTTCTTCCCCTTCCCCAAGGTTCGATTACAACAGACAACTTCCCAGGGCCAGGAACACTGCAGGGCTTGGTGCCTTTTTTTTTTAAATCCCAGGGAGGTGTCAAAGATACAATGCATGCAGTAGGTGCTCATTACATGTTCATTTTCTTCCTTCTTTAATTAATATTTGCATAATGATACACTGAGGGAATTAACTGGCTGCACAGCTGGAAGAACATACACTCCGATGATTCCTTTCCCCCTGTAAGAAAGATGCCAGCCATTGGCTGTCCACCCTCTTGCCCTTAGGTTGTCCTCCTTCCTCTAAGGAACTGAGGAGACTGATTCTAAATCTTTTTTTTTTAAAGATTTATTTATTTGAGGGAGCGAGAATGAGAGATAGCACGAGAGGGAAGAGGGTCACAGGGAGAAGCAGGCTCCTCACCGAGCAGGGAGCCCGATGCGGGACTCGATCCCGGGACTCCGGGATCATGACCTGAGCCGAAGGCAGTCGCTTAACCGACTGAGCCACCCAGGCGCCCGATACTGATTCTAAACCAATGTCCCATCTGAAGCAAAGCTGCCTCATGATGCCATGGTCTGTCCTTTCAAAAAGTTCTCTCTAACCCATTGGCTGTGATCAAAAATCATACCAGGCACGGGGTGGGGACAGAGACCCCTGAGCTGGATGGCTGCACTTGAGTAGCTAATGATCACCCGGAAGGGCAGCCGGCCCAGAGAGACGCACATGACAAGAACTGGTGGATGGTGGGGTGATAGGGAGAGAGGAGCCCAGATGGTAGGGAATGACCTCTGGATGAGAGCACCCCAGATTGCTGTCAGCTTCCATAGCTCCAAGTTCCTGCTGCCACTGGGTCCAGTGCACATCCGGGGAGTGCCCACATTTGCCACTGTCACTGCCTTCCCTGCCTTCCACCACGCGCCAAGCCACATCCTGCACTGGTTTCCAAAACCCGGGACCACTGTTGGACGGCAACGTTGTGGACACGCCGCTGTCTTCTACCTTCCCGCTTGTCTGCACAACATAGACACTATAAACAAGAATGTGTCGCAGAGAGCTCCTCTCCAGCTGAGCTCTCCCCGTGCTGGTGCATCTGTCCAGGAAGGCGCTGGTGCTTTCTGATCCAGGGCACGTGTGACCATAGCACGCAGGGGGCTGAGTGACAAGGAAGAGCCGGAGCTGAGCCGGCCTACCCAGTTCCATCCCCAGTGATTCTCTCCGCTCCCCGCCCCAGTTCCCTAGCTGGGCTTCACTCTCCCCCGTGACCTTGACCTTTGTGGCTCTTGGTCATCCCTCCACCACCCGTCAGCTGCAGCTTCCCCGGAACTGTCACCTGCTCAGGTCCCTCCCTAGCCTTGCCTTGCCCCCACCTGTTAACTTGGTGAGTCCAACCAGAGTCTCCTCTGCAAACATCAATGGCCAGGAAAGGTCTTGGGGAATGCGCATCCAACCTACCATTTCCGGCTTTGCACAACTGGCCACAGGGCCGGTGCCAAGGGTATGTCCTTTGTGGCCCTTCGGACTCAGAAGCTGCTATTGATTCTACTGGCCAGACACATGCCTTCCCTTTGAAGTGTTTGTCTACAAGGTGGGCATAGTGAACCAAAACGAGCGTGGGGGCCGTCGGGAGGGGTGCAATGACTATCTGCTGGTTGCAGCAAGTGCTTACTTTGGCAAACATTTGGAGACAGTCTAACTAGCATAGCTGTCCTATGTGACCGTGGGTCTGTAGTGAGGATCCAACCAGTCAGGGACAGGGCAGGGGCTTTCCACTCAAAGATGCTCTCCCGGGCCATCCTTGTCCCTTCCTCCGAGTGAGGCAGCACAGTGTGAACACCGCAGACGGGCCTGGATGCCCTTCCTGCCCTGGGCACTCGCTAAGGCGAGTTCCTTAGTCTGTCTGAGCCTCAGTTTCCTCCAGCATTGGGTGGAGTGATAATTTCTTCTCTGTGGGGTCGATGGGGGCTTAAATGAGAAAATGGGGGTAAGCCGCTAGCAGGGTGCCTGGCACTCTCCTGGCTCTCTCGGTACCTGCTAGTTCCTTTCTCCTTCCTTCTACCTTCCTTCCTTTGCTTCAAGGAGTACTTAACTCTGGAAAGTAGTATTAGGCTACTTCAAAGAACAGCCAGAATTGGCCAGTGTCTCCTTTGATCCCTAGAACCAGGTAGTCCGTGGCCCAGGATCCCAGTCCAGCCCCTCACTCAGTGACCCCAGTGGCCTGTCAGGGGACTCCCCCTCCGAGGAAGCTCTACCCCAGGGCAATGCTCTCTACCCAGCACTCCTGCCTCCTGCCAAGAGCCCCGCCTGAGGCCCGAAACCATAGCAGGTGAGATCAGGGGCCCACCAGCCTGAGCCCTGCATTTTGCAGAGAGAGAAACAGACCAGAGAGGGCAGCCAGTCTGCCCTGGGTTGCCCAGCTTGTCAGCAAGGGAACCCAGGACGGAATCCACACAGCTCCGCCTTTCACCACACTGCCACCCTGTGAACAAAAGACTACGGAGAGAGCCTGTTGGCGAGAAAGCAGAGGGATCCCAGGAAGGTGCTGGGGGCGCTGGGCGTGTGGCCACCCAGCTGGTGGCGTGCGGCATGCAGCGCACGGCTGAAATGCGGCCCCCCGTGGGCCCAGGTGCCTTTCCCCACCAAGCAAGAATCAGAGATGTCATTGTTGGGTCCTGGTTTTCTGCAAAGCTTGAGAGAGGGGGAAATGTTCGCTTGCCTCGAAGAGACGGACAGAACTCACGCGGGGAGAAGATCGGGCAGGCCAGCCTGCCGCTGTCCAGTCTGCCGGCCGCGGGGAGGGCGGCTTCCCTCCTCACACTGGCCCCCGGCTGCTGCGCCCTCACTACTGCGGCCTTGGCAGTCGGGCGCACTTCCCTGGGCTCTGGAGCTCCTCCCACGGTGACCTCCACAGGCATCGAGGCCACCCCCTGGGAAAGAACAGCCCCCCTCCGGGGAGGTTGGAGACCCCGAGAATCACGTGTGTTCAGACTCGCGCCAGAAGCCGGCTGACCCCGGGCTGCCCAGTGCGGCCTCCCTTGCGGGAGCCTGGTGCCACGCCTGGTACATGGCATGGCGGCTTCTCCGGGGTGAGTGTGTCACCGTGGGAGGCACTGCTCAGGGTTTAGGAGGCTAAGGGAGGATTCGTAAATTGCCCGAGGTCACACGGCCCCTCGGGGACTGTGCTCAAAGCATTTCAGGCTAGATTCAGCGTTCGGTCAACACCGTTTCATGAAGGACGTATTATGTGCCAGGCGCCGTGTTGGAGCGAAAGGTACAGTCAAGCATAAAATAGCCCGTCCCTTGCCCTTCTAGAGCACACAGTCTCTTCCAGCAATGAAGATTAAACAAATAAATAGGAACTCAGTTATCTACAGTGGTAAGAGAACAGGTGCCTGGCTGAGGGAGAACCCTCCCAGGAGGTGGTGTTTAAGGGGGAGTAGCGTTGGCCCCTGGGGAAGGGAGGAGTGTGTCTGGGGAGGGAACGGCACAGAGGCCCCGAGGAGGCCCGCATGGCCGGAGCTGGGGAGCAGGGCAGGGGGATCAGAGATGAGGTGTGCAGGGGACCAGTCTTTTGTCTCTCGGGTGATGCTTCAGAAAACCCTCCTTCCTCACGATGAGGTCCGAAAGATACTTCTGTTACAGTTGGAAAGTTTCCTTTTTACATTCGGGTCTTTAATTCATGTGGAATTTGTCTCTGACCCTACATCAAGCCCAGCTCCCGGCTGCTTGCCTGTGTGACTCAGAGCAGATCGGGTTCCCACCCCCCACCCTGGCCAGTGAGAAGGTTACATTAGATCATCTCTGAGGCTTCCACCTGTGACCAGTGATGCTCCTGCCGGCGTGGTGATGAAATCACTCCACGGATTCCCACGTGCCCTGCGAAAACACGGCCACATGGGCACGGTGCTGCCTGCCTGGCCCACTGTGCTTTTCTCTCCTCCAGAAGTAGAACACAGCACCTCAAGGCAGGTTTCCCAAGACCCACTTCCTGGCCAGAACTTCACTTTGACTCATTCCTTTTTGATGTCTTCGTTATATTACATGACCAAGGCGAGATGGAAGGAGGAGACTCTGTAACTCGAGCTGTTATCAAAACCATAGATCCAACTAGACTGGCATCTCTGGAAAGGCCAACCTGCAGGATGGTTAAGTCTGTGAAAATCTTTCAAACCTGCCTTGAAGGAGTTTCCGAGAGGTGCCACTGCAGGGCAGGTCAGTGGGCATCCAGGTGGAAACGTGTCTCTGGAATCGAGTGGCTGCTTCTGAAAACAAACATACACACAAATAAACAGCCAGTCTGCAGTTTTCAAACTGTTGTAACAACACAGAAGGTGGGAGACTCTGTTTCGGGCCCATTTGTGGGGGCTGACTCTGCCCGGTGGTAACAGCATGCGGGAGGAGTCCCTGCAGACCCCACAGGGAGGGAGGGTCCGAGAGAGAGGACGTGATGTTCGTGGAGGTGGTGCAGGTAGGGAAATTCAGCCCAAGCTCATTTAAGGAAAAACGTGTACGGGTGATCATCCTACGGGGGTAGGCAGGTGTGGCGTCTTACAAGATACAAGGGTGAAAGAGACCGGGAGGACATCAGAAGAGAAAGCCTTCTATCCGTTGGGTCCCAAGTCTTGCAAGACATAAGCCAGCTGTCTGTCGCATTGGCAAATTCCTCAGAAGAGGGAATCTAATAGTCTTGAGGTCTGTGATGGTTAATCTTTTGTCAAGTGGACTGGGCCATGGAGTGTCCTGATATTTGAGCAAACATTACTTTGCGTGGGGTGTTTCTGCAGGGGCATTTTTGGATGACTTTGACATTTAAGTGGATAGACTGAGTAAGACGCATTCTTCTTCCTAAGGTGGGTGGGCCTCATCTGATCAGTTGAAGGCATGAATAGAACAAAAAGGCTGACCTTTTCTTGAATAAGGCGGAATTCCTCTTCTTTGATTGCCTTTGGGTTGGGACATTGGTCTTCTCCTGCCTTCAGACTCTGGCTGAAACCTCAGCTCTTCTTGGGGCTCGAGGCTACTGGCTTTCACACTGGAACTCACACCATCAACACTCCTGGTCCTCAGGCTTTCAGACTCAGATCGGAACGATGCCTTTGGCTCTCCTGCAACTCCAGCTTGCCACCTGCAGCTCTTGGGACTTCTCAGCCTTCATAATTCTGCAACCGCTTTGTGTGTGTGTGTGTGTGTGTGTGTGTGTGTGTGTGTGTGTGTGTCCTATTGGCCCTGTTTTCCTGGAGAACCTGACAAATGCAAGATCCCTGAAGCATCTCTGTGAAGGAAGAGGCAATTCCCATGCAAGGGGATGCCGTGAAGCCAGCAGACACCCGAATGGGTCTACAGTGGCCATGTCACCCCAGGAGCAGCAGGAGGTCTCCTCCTCTATGTTCCAGGAGCATGTTGCCTGTACATCCATGTAACTGTGTGTATGTGTGTGTGTGTGTGTGTGTGTGTGTGTACAACCTCTCACTCCATAAGGCTCGTGGTTCAGGCTTGGATAGTCCTTAAGCCTTTGCATGTTGAGACCTCACCCAAGACTTGCCTGTGGATAATGCTCAAGCATGGCTTTGGGTTAGTTGGGACTGAGTGGCAGCCAGAGGCTCCCAAGCCACTCTGACTAGTGATGCCGGAAAGGGCCTGCGCCTCCGATATCCCCCACCTCAGTACACATGCAGAAGCCACACCATTCACCCTTGCTTTAAGTTAAAGCATTGCGGGGTCCCCAGGACCCCCCCCCAGGCAGCTTGTGCCGTGTCAGGAGGGGGCTACCCACCCAGACAGGGCAAGACTCCCAGGCAAGCTTCCTCTGAGCCTGGCATCTGGGCGTGTTGCTGCCACTTCCAAATGGTTTTACAACTTGTAGGAACCTAGGGGCCACGCCAGGACTGTGATGTTCCCTTTCATGCAAGATTGACCTGTGGATGAGTAACACCGGCAGAACCCCAGGGCAGCATCCGTCAGCAGTGGGCGTACCCCAGCGAGCCGGTGCTCGCCTTGCACGGCCCCTGGACTGCAGCATTCCCTCTGTTCCCTGATTTCTAGAACTCCTGGTTCAGAGCCCCGAGCCATCCTAACCTCAGCAGGAGGAGGTGTCAGCGGGAAGCAAGGGCAGGACACTCAGCTCTCCTGCCCTGCCCGCCCCTCCGAAGGCAGCGATGGTAGTCCTGCCCCAGGCCCCAGTGAGCCCCTCAGCCTGGGGCCCTCCTGCTTTGGGGCCTTCCCTCATTCTGTTCCCTCTAATGGAAGTCTGCCTCTTTCTCCCATCAGTGTGTCTCCACCCTCAGTGAATTACTGAAGGATGAACAGCTAGGTGTGGACCCTGAGGCTACCCGGGTCATGCATTTGCTGTCTCTGATCTTACGGTTCTGAAAATCTTCAGACTCCATCCACCTTAGTCCCATAGCTATAGAGTTTTAAAGCCTGAAGTTCATCTGGTGATGTCTGAGCTTGACAAAAGGAGAAAGTTCTAGAGGAACACACACAGAGCCAGCAGTGAGGGGCCAGAGACACTTGGAGCATCCCCTGTACCTCCTCACCACGATGTTTCCCCCCCATGGAGCTGCCTCTCATGACCAGGAACCAGTCATCCTCATGCCATGAGTAACACGCTCCTGCACAGCCTCACACTGTCTATACAGGGGTGAACAGTGTCCTCCCAAATCTATGTCCACCCAGAACCTCAAAATGCAACCTTATTTGGAAATAGGGTCTTTGCAGATGTACTTAGTTGAGATGAGGCCATACTGGAGTAGGGTGAGCCCTAATTCGTCAGTTGGGTTCTCTAGGAGAAAACAGACCCAGCAACACACACACACACACACACACACACACACACACACACACACACACACA
>NW_027397072.1:36825299-36867203 GCF_003265705.2 Callorhinus ursinus | reverse complement strand
ACACACACACACACACACACACACACACACACACACACACACACACAGAGTCATGTGAGAACAGAAGCAGAGACTGCAGTGCTGTGGCCATAAGCCAAGGACTGCTGGGAACCACCAGAAGCTGGGAGAGGCAAAGGAAGATGCTCCATTAGGGCCATCAGAGAGAAATCACAGCCTCACCAGTACCCCTGCAAGATCCCCCCAGTGCCCGTGGTGCCTCCTGCACTATCATTTACTGAAGATTTTTTTTTTAACTGATCTTAAATTAATTCACTTTTTTCCCCATAACTTTGGCTCATCCAAGTAATACACCATCATTAAAATTATGGGCTTTGTGGGGTGCCTGGGTGGCTTACTCAGTTAAAAGCCTGACTCGATCTCAGCTCAGGTCTTGATCTCAGGGTCATGACTTTGAGACCTGCAATGGGCTCCACTGGGCGTGGAGCCTACTTAAAAAAAATATGAGCTTTATTTGATGTATTTGTGATATTTATATAATATGTCCCATATTAATTCATGTGCTATATATTTGTCTGTTTTGATAAAATATACATAAGATACAATTTACTATGCTAACCATTTTTAAGGGTACAGTTTAAGGCCCACAATTCCTATTTAACTTTTTTTTATCTTTTTTTAAGTTTATTTATTTATTTATTTTTTTGTAATCTCTACACCCAGTGTGGGGTTCAAACTCCTGACCCCGAGATCAAGAGTTGCATGCTCTTCCAACTGAGCCAGCCAGGCACCCCTCTAGTGAATTTTAAAATGCTGATATTGAGTAAGGCTTGGATAGGTTGGGAAAATTCACTGCTGCTTAGAGGGATTTTAAGGGGGATGGATGGAGACTTGAACCCAGGCTGCTTGATTCCAAAGCTGTATTTGTGGTAATGACAATAATAACCAGAGGAAGAAGAAGAACAATGACAGTTAACATTTATAGAGATTTACTATGCGCCAGGCATTCTTCTAAGTACTTTAAACATTATATGTATTTATAATCTCATAGTCAAATACCTATACCCTCCAATAGATATAATTCACTTACATTTATACATATAATGTCGTATATGTGAGTGTGTATACGTCTATGTACACACATAGAAAACCTCACTTAATCCTTAGGTCAACGCTGTGAGGTGGATACTGTTTTCATCCCCATTTCACAGATGAAGAAACAGGCCCAGAGAGTGAGCTGCCCAAGGCCATGCGCCGGTTTGGGGAGCTGGGAAAGTAGCCCAGACTGTTCAGCTCAGGGAGGCCGCTCAAGCCTCCCTCTGCTATGGTCTCAGGCGGGCGGACTGGTAGCGGCCTCTCCTGAGACCTGCCCTGGCACTCACCCTAAACAGGGAGGCAAAGAGACCGGTCATAGCGTGTCATGCAAATGACTTTGGTTCCTGTCACCCCACGGGAAGCCTGAGGCAATCCTATCTTGGCCTGGGCCTGGGCCAGGCAGAAAGGGAGATGCACATGCCTCCAGGGGCCCTAGTTGCCCCCCCCCCCCCCGTGACAAACAGTGTGCATCTGTTCACCTGGTGGGTATGGAAGAGCAGTCAGTGACCATGACCTTGAGGAGAAAATGGCCCCTTGGGGACTGACCCTGTGACCCACAGCTCATTGTCACTGAGGTGCTTCCCCAAAATGGGCCCTCATGTAAATTAAGAACCAGTCAGACACTTGGAAGGAGCAGGTCTGTGGGTGGCCTGGGAGGGCTGAGGGATGGTCCATTCCCAGGGGCTTCCTTTCTCTGGAATGAGGAAGAAGGCAATGGGCAGGACCTGGCGGGGTGCAGGCACATGCTCTCTGCAGCACCAGCCTGGCTGGCCTGCAGCAGGGCGCTGCCCGCGTGGCCTTCTGTGAGCTGGTGACCACTTGTGAGCTGTGCACCTGAGGGTGGGGCCAGGGGGGTGCCTTTCTGGATGGTTCTGGAGAGCTTCCTTCTCAAGGCCGATATCTGTTTCCTTTCAGCCACAGCAGCACATGAGGTTTCTGGTTTTATGTATTTATTTTCTGGTTTTGGTTCCTGGCCTGCATTTCTGCTCACAAAAAGAGCTAGAGTGCCGGGTTTCTAGAGCCATGTGCCTGGCAGCACTCAGGAAAAGAAAATGATAGTCTAGGAGCGGGGTCCCTGTGCTCGCAGCTTGCTCCTGTGGCGTGGGGAAGCAGTCTATCACGGGGGGTGGGGGTGGAGGGACAGTCCCACAGCATTATCTTTCCCCCTGAAGGCAATGTTGCAATCATTTGGGAGTGGATTTGTGCTGCTTTTACAAAAACCTTCTATTTTAGTTGGATCTTTTTTGTGTGTGAGAGATTTTAGTTATTTACCTGAGAGAGAGTGCGCGCGTGCAGGGAGGAGCAGAGGGGGATGGAGAGGAACAAGCTGGCTCTGAGCTGAGCATGGAGCTCAATATAGGCTCAACGCAGGGCTCCACGTGGGGCTTGATCCCAAGACCCCGAGATCATGACCTGAGCCGAAGGCAGACGCTTAACCAACTGAGCCACCCAGGCGACCAGGCACACACATTCTTATACACATGCACACACGTATACACATGCACCGGCACATGAACATACACGTGTACACTTGGGCACACATTCACACACATACCAAACATACATTCATACATATATACATACACGCACAGACACTCATGCATAGACATACATATACAGGCATAAACACTCAGGGGCGCCTGGGAGGCTGGACACCCGATGCTTGGTTTCAGCTCAGGTCATGATCTTGGGGTCATGAGATGGAATCCTGCAGTAGGCTCTGCACTCAGCGGGGAGTCTGCTTGAGATTTTCTCTCCCTCTCCCTCTGCCCCTCCCCTCACTCATGTACTCTCTCTCTCTCTCTCTAAAATAAATAAATAAATCTTTAAAAAAAAAAAGACACATTTACTCATGCACACACACACACACACACACATATACTCACACACCAACAGTGCCTGGCCAATACCTAGGGTTGGCTTTGCTAAGAGAAACAGACCTGTGTCCGTCATCTCCTTGTATTCCCTCACTGGGCACCAAGGGACATGGCCCCGTGCAGCCTTGGAACGACAGTCCCCAGGTAGGGAATTTCCTGGTCAGGAGCTCAGCCGTGGAGGACTGCCCAATCATACCTGCCGGCCTCGGGCCCTGTGTCGCACAGTCTCAGCACGCTGCAGCAAATCCTCGGGGGAGGCATGCCCATCGGCAGGGAAGCCACTCGTCCTCCCTTATTGCCCTGCAACTCACCTGACACCTCTGGCCACAGGAGGATTTCGACTCCAACTGGCACTCCCAGAGCCTCCCTCTCCTGCTGCGGGTCCCGGCGTGAGGGACTGGTACAGAAGGCTGGGGCCTAGAGCAAGACTCCTCTGTCCTTGGTCAGAGAGAATCCCAAGGGTGAATTTTAAGCCTTTAAATGAGGGTAAAGGAGGCGTGACTAGCTTTCACTTGAGTAGAGAATGAAAGATACCTGGCAGAGGTAACGGAATGAAGGTCTGAGGTGTGACCACTGGTCGACTGAGCTCCAATGAAGTGGGTCTGTCTTAAGAATTATAGAATCAGGGGCGCCTGGGTGGCTCAGTCGGTTAAGTGTCTGACTCTTGATTTTGGCTCAGATCATGATCTCAGTGTCATGAAATTGAGCCCTGCGTTGGCCTCTGTGTGGAGTCTGCTTAAGATTCTCTCTCCCTTTCTCTCTGTTCCCCCCACCCCACCCACCCCGCTCGAGATCTCTCTCTCTCTAAGAAAAAAAAAAAGAATTATAGAATCAAATTGCAATTCTTGATTTTTCTGTTGCTGCTGCTTCTCAAGGAAATGCTTCTGGTCTGGTCTTCGGTGATCCTGCGGCCGAATTGTCCAGGGAAAAATGTCTACATCTGTTGGAAACTTTCTGTTACCAATGAAAGGGGCCTCAGTTGGCCCCTATAATTAACGGGGATCAGGGGCACTGATCCAGATCCGATCTCTCCACCCACATCGAGGCCTTCTTCTGGCTCCATCCAGGGATGAGGCCCCAGGCTCCACCTTCCCAGTTCAGGCCTGGGCTCATCTGGGGGGTTAGGAAGGCTTCTAAGAGGAGGGAGCATGTATCTGAGATCAAAGCCTTGACAGGTGTTGGCCAGGTCTGATGGCGGCACCGACACACCAAGCTACAGCATTCAAACTTGGGAGTCCTTTCAATATCATGACACCTGTCATAAATAAGAGACTGCCTGAAGGTTCTTATAAGGTTAGAACCAAAGAAACAAGGTAAAACAAGGACATTGGGGACTAGGAGAGGCAGGCTCATCCAGTGCAGGAGCTTCCGTCCCCACCCTCTCACCAAAGCTGCGCTCATGCCTTCAGCCTGCCTCTCTCTTCTGTCCACGGCTCCAACCTGCCTCCCGTCACCAGTCGGCTTGACGGGGTGGCCGTCATTAAATGGCTGTTTTACTTTTATTCTGATAAAACCTGTCCATGAAAGTCATTACCTGCTGAGGGACAAAGAGCAGCAGGGCGAAACGCACATACGCACATGTGCGTACGCACACAATCACCAGCGTGTGGTGGGAGGGCATTCATACCAGCGAAGGACATGAGGTCCACTTGTTGGAGAGCGGGCCATCACTGACGCACCATTCCCGTCACAGAAGAGACGACCACCTGTTCTGAAGTTGAATCACCGGGTGTGTTCTATGTTATCCAGAAATTATCATGGAGGGCCAATCGTGCCCACTCTGTAGATTCCTTGTAGATGCTACAGAACGTGAGAGAATAAAACAACCTTTCTTCAGCTCAGGACCACAATGTGGAAAAAGCCTACTGAGCTGGAAAGGGGAAGGGGGCATTGTCAGGAGTCAAGGAAATCTTTTCATGAACACACACAAAAAATAGTAAGCCTCTTTACTTTTCCCCCAAAGTGACAAATTTGACTTGTCAGATCCAAGTTCAACTTGTGGACAATCCGCTCAAGACTGATAATCTCCATAGCAACTGCGGTGTCACGTGATGACACAGAAGCGGTAGAGACCGAGGCAGAGCAGCTTTCCAGACTGCTTTTCTTCTGGTAGATTCCATGAGGTCAGCCTAATTAACAGGAGCGGAACTGAGACCTTGGTTTAAGTTATTGGCAGATGTTCTTAGGGAAGAATGAAGATACTTTAGCACCTTCTCTTCCCATTCACGGGGTCCTGTGCCAGGACGGGGTGGGGGGGTGCTCCAATGTAGTGTCCCCTCCCCCCCGCCCCTCCCTCCTATCTTGCCGAGCTCCAAACAGCACTTCTAAATGCTCTCTTTGTAGAGTCATGTCTGGAGAAAAAAACTCTAATTCTTCTGAACCTTTTAAAATATCAGACACTGGTGAGAGAGGGAGCCAGGAATACAAGCCAAGTCCTCTTTGTAATTAGTATTATAAATTTCTACTTCTTTAATTTCCAACTGCTTCTCTGCAAAATGCTGGTACATACACTGTAATTAAAGCTCTCCATCCATGACATTTGTTCTTAGACTAGAAAATGCCGTCCCGTTCCCAAAGCAGATCTCTTATAGTCGGGTCTAATGTAGGTCTGGTGACTTGTTAAGGGTGGAAAGTTCATTCATCTTCATAGATTCAAAGAATGAGATGCCTGTCGCCTTCCTGACACACTCTGGCGGCGAGGAGGTGACAGGGCTGCCTGCCCATGGGGGTCCCACTCGCCCTGTCCGATGGCCACGGTGGCCCTCTCCGCCACCAGCAGTGTTGTGGGATTTGGGCCCAGGCCACTCAGGTGGCTCTGCTTGGCCAAGTCTAGAGCATTTTGCTTTGTCAGCCACAAGACAATTTCTCCATTGTCTCCAGGTTAATGAAGTTTTTGGTCAAAACACAATGATTTCAAACATCTCTTGGGCCTCTTTGCCCTTCATCTGGAAAGACATGTCCACCGATCCCTTCCGAATTGCTTCCTCCTCCGGGGCTGCTCTGCAGAGTTGGTGTGTGCATGCAGGTGTGTTTCAAGGCACCATGCAGGCCATTGTGCCTGCCCGGAGCAACCCCAACCCAGCTGTGTGTGTGTGAGTGTGTGTGAGCTCTGGAAGGGAGCAAATCACCCAATGAGAACCAGCCAAGGCTATTCGCTTGCTCTAGCAAGGAAGTCAGCCACCATCAGCAGAGACTGGGGCTGGGATTCGGAGGGGCATGGGAAAGCCTTGGTGGAAAAAGGGGAAGGCTCCAGGTGTGCCCAGGGTGGAGCCTGTCAGTGAGGGAAGCTGTGGGCTAGTGTGCATGAATAGTTCCTGTGTGATTGGTTAGGGGTGCACATTTGGCTTTCTTCTGTGGGTCTTAAGTTGGAAGTGGGGACAAGAATTAGGGAAACTAGCAGCTATTAACCTATAAAATCAAGTCCTGGCAGTTTGGGGTCGACTGTTATAGGAGCTGTTGTTTGGCTTCCTGTGCCGGTTGCTGCAGGTTGTGGGTCTGAGTTCTATCTTATATATGGTCTGGCTGTTATCCATCGGTATGTTCAGTCATGTAGAGTGTGTACAAGACTGTCTTCTCTGGCGCCTGGGTGGCTCAGTTGGTTAAGCGACTGCCTTCGGCTCAGGTCATGATCCTGGAGTCCCGGGATCGCGTCCCGCATCGGGCTCCCTGCTCGGCGGGGAGTCTGCTTCTCCCTCGGACCCTCCCCCCTCTTACGTGCTCTCTCTTTCTCAAATAAATAAATAAATAAAATCTTTAAAAAAAAAAAAAAAGACTGTCTTCTCCCAGAACTTACCTGAAATCAAAGTTGAACAGGTGGGAGTCAAGGAGGGGAAGTCATTTTTGTGCAAAGAGCCACGGATGGAAATTCAGCATGCTTTTAAGAGAACTGGATTTGAACGGTCCTCCATCAACTGCTCCTTTGGGTCAGCGGAAGTCTCCCTCAAGGCTCTCTGACCTTTCTCAGGCACTACAGGGGATTGGGGATCCTGAGTTGGAGTCCCAGGTGGGCCAGAATGGCAACCATGAAGTAGGCCGTGTGAGCCTCCAGATGTACCCACCCGCAACTTCCCTTTCCTCCCTGCTCCCTCCAGGGAGCCATCCTGCCACCATACCTACCCACAGGCCTTACTTCAAGGTCTTATCTTCAGACTTACTGTTTTTTTACCAAGCGAAGAATTATTGAGAAGGCAGTCAAGATTAACCTATTTTTAATCAGGACACAAAGCCCAAGGAGAAGAACTAAGTCCCTAGGTTTGGAAGGTCAGATACCTTGCAGCAGGTGGTGGTTCCAAAATGCCGTGGTCCAGATGGCTGCCGATTCCACCCACACGTCAGGCGGGCGACAGCATTTCCAGACGTACTCCTTGTTTCTGCCTCCAGTAACATGCCTCCAAAGCAGCCAAATGATTCTAGATCTTTCCAAAGGTCACAGGCTGGAGGCCACATTCAGTCTGGAGATGTGTTTTGCTTGGCACGCATGTGTTTTCAGTTTTTTAGTCACTTGCCAAGATTTTAAAATCAGGAGCTTGCCTTTCACATAAAAAATCTGTATGTTCCAAGTTCTCTTGGAAATGGGATGATCAGGCAGCCCTGGGTCATCTTCCCACCTGAGTCTGCTGAGCAGAATAGCCGCTGCTATTGAAAGGGAGGGCATGGTCTCTTCTTTGCCATAGTCTCCATTTGGCCTGCCATTTTCTCCTGGGTGTCACTGTTATGGACTAACTGTTTATGTCCCCACCCCCCAAATTCATATGTTGCAACCCTAACCCCCATGTGATGGTATCAGGAAGTGGGGCCTCTGGGAGACGATTAGGTCAAGCAGGTAGAATCCTCATGAAGGGGATTATTGCCCTTAGAAGAGCCCTAGAAGGACTCTCTCACCCTCTCTCTGCCATGAGGACATGATAAGATGGCCGTCTGCAACCCGGAAGAAGGCCCTCCCAGAACCTGACCACGCTGACCTTGGACTTACAGCCTCCAGAACTGTGAGAAATAAATTTTTGCTGTTGACAAGCCACCCAGTCTGTGGAGAGGTGGGTGCTTGAGGTGCCAGTTTCAGGGTCACCTCTGTGACTTCCTCTCACGTGGTATCAGTTTCCTGGTCTGTCAGACGGGACGGGACTCCTAGCGGCACTGTGTCACCATCACTCAGGGGAGCAGGAGGACGGAGGATTCCCCCCAGGAGTGCCATCCGTCTCTGTGACAGGAAGAAGGGGACATGGTGAACCAAGTTCTGGACTTACACGCCTCTTCTCAGAAGAGACACCCATTACCTCAACTCCCGTTTCTTTGGCAACATTAAGTCACATGTCATTTCAAAGAATGGCCCCAAGCCTTATGCTTCCCAGAGCCACACTGTTCCCTCACAGCACAGCTGGTTCCCACCTATGGCACCTTGCCCCACTGCTCCCTCCCAAGGACATCTTCTGGGGGGGAGGGGGAGGGTTGCCCGAAGAGATAGTATACTTCCTTCCTCCAATTTTAGACCTAACGAAGTAATTTAGACCAATGAAGTCATAATGACACATTCCAATAAAAAGACCCCAAAGACGAGTGTCTCTTTTGCTTCCACATATAAGACCATCTTCGTACCCGACCAGAACTTCTCACGGGTCTTTCAGTCGGATGAGCATCTGGGTGTATTCAGTTCGCTGGCCCACGCCCACACGTAGTAGTTTGGCTCTGACCCCGGCAGCAGCGCCATGCTGAGTGGAGGAGGCCGGGCCCTCAGATTCAAGATAATTGTCACGTGGACTTAAGGTTATTAAATACACAGAGAATACTATTGAATACTTCTTCCGGGGTCTCACAAGAATGAGCCGTGTTAAGACCTCTTCACTGTAGCATAAAGACTTCTCTGCGGGATGATACACAGGTTCTTGGGGTGTTACAGAGAACTCTGGAAAAGTGCAACCGCCACCCACAGCCCTCTGGTCCCCAACAGAGAGCAGAGAGTGCTCTTCCCCCGGCCCAGGGACCCTCGGGAAGTGTCAGCAGATACGGAAGGCCTCTCAGACATCTGTCCCTCCCCGATGCAACACAGTTTTGTCCAGAGGCCGCTCTCGAGGAGGCCGGAGAGCCAGTTAAGGCTGTACCATAAAAATGAAACAGAAAGATGCTTGCCCCCATCGGGCCTGGTGGCTCCTGCGACATTCTTTAATGAAAACAAGACAAGAAAAAATGATTTTGGAAATGATTTCGGAAATGCTCCCCCAGATGGCCCGGAGCCTCAGGATGGCCGAGTGCTTATCCTGTCCTGGGCCCTGGCTCGGTGCTTTCATTTCATCTCCACAATAGCCCTTAGCAATAGTAACTGCTAATCTTATTTTATTTCTGTTTTACAGATAAGGATTATTCTTAGCTCAGAGTGGTCTGAATCTTACCAAACACCCCTGAGAACGGCACTGGCTCCCAAATAGCCCCGCTTTGGTCTGTATACGCAATGAAACAAAGGTAGCCTCTCTCCCCGTGTCATGCCTTCCAGAGGACAATGCACCACCTCCCTTCCCTCTCTCCCTGGAGGAGCTTGTGTCCTCACTGACCCCCCCCCCCCCCCCAAACAGGATTCAGCAGAGCTGAGCACCTCAGCTCCTCTTCCCCTCCTCAAATTAAATCGTTTAAAGAGGTCAAACTGCACAGAGCTGGTAATGGCAAAGCTGAAATTCAAACCAAACAACCCAAGCTTTGAGCCACTAAACTATGCTGCCTTCTATTATAATATGATTATATTATAACCCCAATTCAAAAGACCACCCACTGCTTTCTTTATTGGATCCTTCCAATAAACTGGTCATGCTGGTAGCACAATTCCCTAAGGAAACAGAAAATGACTATTCTAAAATAAATCTGGTGGACACACCCAGCCACAAAGGGGGAGGTGCTTTATGCAAATACAACCAGGGCCTTCTCTCCGGCGAGCCTCCGAGCCTCCCGCTCAGGGTTAAGAGGCCAGGACTCAGCCCCCAGGGGCGGGGAGCTAGAGTCTGGGAGGGAGACAAGAGATGCCAGCCAGCTGCAAGAGGCAAACAGGATACGGAAAGAAGAGGGGCTGGAAAGGCGGATGTGAGAATTCGGACAGCGCTGCAGGAGGCCGGGCCCGCCTTTGTGAAGGGCCAGGGGGTGGTGGGCGGGCCTCATTTGCAGGACACTTCATACCAGGTAGAGGTACATCAACTGCCCAGCTTCATAACTGGACCCTGGGTCCCCCAAAATCCCTTCCATCGTTGAGCACTGTTTCTAAAGGCAGGAAAGAGGTAGCTTTAGAAACACAGTCACCAAAAATGCCAGAAGAAGAACACGCTTCATGTACCCCAAGGTACCCCCTGATGCTTGAGCTACCCCGAAGTTGGCCTCCAGGAAACACCTTGTTGACGTACGTGCAAGGATAAATGAGGCCTGATCACACGCAGGGACAGGGAAGGGAGAAAGATTAACATTTGATTCCCAATCCCTCGGATTCCTTCGGAGAGCACCTTTGGGAATATTTCCAACCTGGGTCTTCTCACTTAGCCTAGCAGAGGGGACTCCCCAACAGCACCTGTGTCCCGGGGCCTCTGCAGCCCCCCAAGTGGTCTGCCCCCCATTCTGGATGCAGTTGCTTTGATTAGCGTCCCCTGGGAGTACAGGGGAGGAAAACAACACATTGCAGGAAAGGCGGGAAATAGAAATGCAAGAGGAGAAACTGAGAGGAAGCTGGGAGGGAAGATGGAGGGAAGTCCCTGCCAAGGCACTAAGTGAGGTCAGGGGAGAGCTGAGCCCGGACAGAAGAGGGGGGCCTGGTGTGGCTGGGTCAGGACTGAAACCCTTGCTCACACTGGCTTAGCAAAAGAGACCTGCACAGTCCCAGAGGACTTCCAGAAGCTTCCTTCCCCGCAGCAGGCACAGAGCCCAGCCTCCCCTTCACCCCCCACCACCCCCACCGTCTCTCTATTTGGCAAGACTCTCCTGTCATCAGCTCCTCTGTACCTCGGGTCCCTCTTGGCACTAGAAACTGTAAGTGAACCCAGCAGTCACACAGGATCCTAAGAATGACTCCTTTCCAGTTTCCTGAACTGGCTTTCAAAGTCACCTCACAAGTGCATTTAAAAATCATGCTCCTCACAATCAGGAGGTCTGCTCAACACAAACTCCTCAACAAAAGGCAGGAGCTGTTTTGGCAAGTTTTGACAGTTTTGAGAGACTTCCTATCAGGTTCGGTTTTCTGAGGTAATTAAGCCTGTCTGGAGATAGAGAATGCACAGGAGGAGGCCTTCTCTCTGTGGGCGTGTGCCCCGGGGGCAATGAGTGCACCGATCCTCACTCAGCATTTCTAACTGTGCTCTTCCCTCAGCCCTGGCTGTGGAACCTCTGCGCCCAAATGCTAACGCCCAGGGAACAATTCCCCAGACTCAGTTTTACAAAACCATAAGGCCCAAGAGACATTTCTACCAGCCATCTGAATGTTGGGTTTAACCTCCTACCATTTGCAGAAGTGTTAAGAACATACAAAAGTTTTGCAAGTTTCCTATCTCAAACTTTTATTTTAAAAAAGCACAAGTGGTATACTTGGTCAATATTCTACCAAATGAGGAAGATCGTTAAGACCCGAGGGCCGTGAGGGAGTCCGCCATGAGGCGCTGTGTTGACCGAGGGAGGAGCAGAGAGCCTGAGGTGGGGACTGTGGTCTGGCTCTCAAACAAGAGGTCACGCCACAATTCCATGTATCTTTTCATTGACAGAAGTTTTCATGTTACCTCGTGTAATGTTCTAAACTCAGGGGTGTAGAGGGGATCCTCTCCATTTGCAGACGAGAAAACTGAAGCCCAGGGAGGTGAGGGCACGTACTCAAGGTTCCATAAGAATACGGGGCAGCAGAGCAAGGGTTCTAGCCCTTGTCTTCAGACTCTACCTACTGTTGTTCCTTTTGCCACACCGTGCCTTCCAGGAGCCGTGGTTGTCCTCCTGGAATGTTTATGTGGGGAAAAAATGTAATGTCACAGTGTAATATCGGTGGGGCTGGTCTGCATAGTCAAGGGTGAAATGACAAGCTCTGTTTTAACCCTAAAGGAAGAAGCATTTTCTTCTTCCACTCCTAGGTCAGGATCCTTATAGCATCCCACTTCAAGTTTCTAGAGCTGTAGTTAACTCTTCATGATGGGTGAGTGGATTTTCCATTGTATGTATTTTTCTGAAACAATGGAAGCTCTTTGCATTTTTTATGGCCAGACAGGTTTTAAAAATCCTCAGGAAGGGGGGTGCCTGGCTGGCTCAGTCCGTAGAGCACGAAACTCTTGATCTCGGGGTTGTTAAGTTTGAGCCCCACCTTGGGTATAGATGTTACTTGGTAATAAAATCTTCAGGGGAGCCTGGATGGCTCAGTCGGTTAAGTGTCTGACTCTCGGTTTTAGCTCAGGTTATGATGTCAGGGTCATGAGATCGAGCCCAGCGTTGGGCTCCACACTCAGTGTGGAGCCCGCTTGGGATTCTCTCTCTCTCCCTCTCCCTCTGCCCCTGCCTCTGCTTCCATGCTCTGTCTCTCTCTCGAAAATAAATAAAATGAATCATGGGCGTCTGGGTGGCTCAGTCCATTAAGCATCTGCCTTTGGCTCGGGTCATGATCTCAGGGCCTGGGATTGAGCCCTGCGTCAGGCTCCCTGCTCAGAGGGGAGCTTGCTTCTCCTTCTCCCTGCCACTCCCCCTGCTTGGGCTCAATCTCTCTCTCTGTCAAATAAAGAAATAAAATCTTTAAAAATAATAAAATAAATAAAATAAATCTTTAAAAAGAACTAACTAAATTAATTAAAATCTTTTTAAAAAATGAAAAATCCTCAGGAGCAGGAGGGTTGACCAGAAAAGGGACCAAGAGGAGGGCAGGAAGGACACACTATTGACCCGCCAGAGCGTGGGAGTGTATACCCCTAAACCAAGAGAGTCAGATGCATACCCACGTCCCCCTGCAGAATAGCTAAGTAGTCCACAGACATGAAACTAAGTAGTTGCACAGGAGACACGTGGCCTGTGAATGCTATGTGGGATTGGAATTTATAATCTCAAAGGGTGACTGGCAGGGAAGAAGGGTGAATTCTCAGATTCCAGGAGCCATGTTGCTAAAGTCACAGCTGTGACCAGGTTTGTTTTCCACCATGTATGTCCACTGCAGAAAGGGAGGTAACTTTTTCTGCGGGTGGATGTTTTCCTTTGGGGAGCCTGGCCAACGAGAGGTCATGCCGCAAGCCGGCACTTGCAGAAATCCTGGAAAAGCAGGGCAGACGAATGCCCTAGTTTTCCAAGGAGCAGACTGTGTAAGCCATGGGAGGGTACTTCTGATGTTCATCTCTGGCAGATTCTCAGATGAGTTAGCAAACAGTGACTGGACATAAAGGAAAACTTTGTTCAAAGATCAACTTCTGGACTGACTCAGGTTACCTTTCACTCCCCACCCGGGGAAGGCAAGGGGAGACCCCAAAACAAGCAGCAAACAGTAAACTTGTCCACGAATTAGAGGAGAAGAAGTTCTGGACTCCCTGCAGCAAAAACAACCTTAAAATTCCCCCAAAGGGAGACCCTTGAGATCTGGGGACAAGGTGGCCTTTCCCATCATGGAGGAGGGATCATCAACAAATGTGCTGGGGCAGTTGGCTAACTGCCACTGAAGAAAGACTCAAGTATTTAAAAATATGTAGGACGATATGTTTATGACCCAGGAGTCGGAGTGGGCCAGGCTTCAACTCAAGGAAGACACAAACCACAAGGGCAAACAGAGAAAGAGTGATGTCAGCTTCATCAAAACGTGGAACTTGTGATTCAAAATCAGAAATCACTACAAGCTGAGATACAACAAAACTGAGAACAAAGCTGAGATGCAACGAAATGGGAGAAGCTATTTGTAACATGTGTGCGTGTGTGTATAGACACATACATTGAAATATGTACAGAAATGTACACACGTATACATAAATTCTGCGTTCTTACCCTGGTTCTATCAAGTACTCCCATCCATCTGTAAAGAAAACAGACTCAGCCCAACAACCTAATGGAAAAGTGGATAAGGAGATGACCAGCCAATTCCTATAAAGCACAAACGGAAAGTGGGCGATCCAGAGATCTTGCTTTATCTCTATCCTGCAAATTGTTTCCAATGAGAGCTTATTCTTCTATAAATTTCATAAAGAAAAATAAAGAAAAAACTACCTGAAGATTAAACCCAAGCAACGTGATTTATTAGTTGGCCAACACGTAGGAAAGGAGCTCTCGGTCTGTAAAATATGAGCCTTTTTGGGTGAACCTGAGCAACCGCCGGGCAGCAAGGCCACCAAGACGAGGCAGGGAGGCTGTGGGCAACAGGGTTCGAGAAGGAGGCCAGCCCCTGGTGGCTCTGTGCCTGGGAGCCTGCGCAGGGCTCACCTGTGCCCAGGGTGCCGGCAAGGAGGGACTCCAAATTTAAGACTCTCTGACCACCATTGTACCCTATATGCTACAGTAGATATGTGCCAGCCTTGAAAAGACTGAAAAGCATTTTATTCCCCCTTCCAATGTACAATTTTAAAACCACATTTGAATGATCACTAACAAAGTTCCATTGAGAAAGAGGCTAGAATGAGCTGAGTGACCTCAGCTTTCAAACTGAAAAAACATCAGCTTTTGGAGTGTTTATGTGGGGAAAAGCACGTGGGAAAACATCAGCTGTTACCCTTGCCTTGCCCTCTTTCTTCTCTTTGATTTTTCCCCATCTCTTTTTTTTTTTTTTTTCCCATTCACCCATTTAGTTGTTCTTTAATGAAGAGTTGTGCACCCCTTCCGAGTGTTGTCCTGTGCTGGCTTCCAGGAGACACTGGCTACCTTGTCCCTGATTTCAGGGCTCAGCAGAGGGGAGACCCCGAGCTCGGGACGTGAGGGACACTGGAAAGATGACGTTGGCAGACACCGGGGTCTTCCTGGAAGGGGTGCTGAGCTGCCCGAGGGGCCCCAGAGCAGCTGCAGGGCCCATATCATGCAGGCCCTGGGATCCTAGCAAAAGCAAACTCTGATCCTTGACCAATCGAGGTAACTTCGAAGGCTTTGGTGGGGCTTCTTTGGAAGGAAACGAACATTCTCCGAGCTCCTGCTCTGTGCTGAGGACTGCTGAGGACCCCTCCCCTGCTCCCTCTCCTGCCTCCCACCTCGGTCCAGTCCCCCCTCCCCTCCGTGACATACTCCATCTCTGTATCTCCAGGGCCCTATTGAGAGATGCATTTTATGTTTTACAAGAAAGCACATACTATTGGAGGTCTCCAAAGGAGCCCACATGAGAAAACAGTCCTTTCAATCCCCAAAGCTCAGAGACAGGACACGCCGGCAATGTTCAGCATGTGCTCTTAAGAGGTTGTGCTCTTCCCAGTGGGGAAGCCACCCTTGGCATTGGTTTTGGGAGTTACTGGGAGAAAGCTCATCTACCGTTCCAGAAAAAACAAAAACAAGAATCTCACTCAAAATCCAACTTGGGGGGCACCTGGGGAACGCAGTCAGTTGCGCATCCAACCATTGGTTTCAGTTCAGGTCATGATCTCAGGGTGGTGAGATCAAGCCCCGCATCAGGCCCTGCACTCAGCAGGGAGTCTGCTTGCGATTCTGTCTCTCTCTGCCCCTCCCACTAGTGCTCTGTCTCTAAAATAAATAAATAAATCCTTTTAAAAAATCCAATTTAAGCCTTCCCGTGTCTGTAAATTGTAGAGATGTGTGGACCTTAGATCTCAGCTTCTCCTTCCCCCTTTTTTTTTCACTTACAGGAAGTTGGGCTCCTGGGCTCTGTCTTGTCAGTAACTCTCAGTACCCGTGCTCAGTTGCCTCACCCATAAGCAGTGTCTCACCTGTTCCCTGGAGTGCAAGGACCTAGGATGGATCAGGAACAGAGCAGTGTTTTGAGGGATCCGCTTGTCTGCGTTTCTGCCCCTCCACTCCCTGCCATAGAGGATGCCACGTGAGTCTCCCTGGCTTCTCCTGAGGTCCCTTTAGCCTCTGAATTCAAAGTCAATGTCAAATTCCCCTGCACTCTCTGAGCTGCCCCCACCCTCTGGGATCTCTCTCTCTCTCTCTCTCTCTCTCTCTCTCTCCTTAATTCTCCGAACGCCATCTCTTTGGTTCTCAATGATCCAAGACTTTCCAATCTGGTAGTAACATTGACACCGTTATAAACCCACCATCCTCCTGGCCCATGGCCCTAAAGCTTCCAGATCCTGCCCTGCTCCCCGCCTCCAACCCATTATCTTCCCAGTGGGGCACCCTTACACACATAACAACGGGTGCTACTGACACTACTTTTTGCCCCATGGGCCCACAGGGTGAGTGTGCTGGGGTCAGGAGGGGCTGAGGGAGGGACTCAGGGGAGAGAGGGCCCAAGAGACTGCAAAGAAGAGGCCCAAGGAAGCCCTCTCGGAGGGACAGGGTTGCGCTGGAGCCTGACAGAAGCAAGAGGGCTGAGATGATGTGTTCGGAGCGGGGCAGAGGGCCAGCTCCCTGGAGGATGGGGGGGACCCCATGCTTGAAGGTAGGTGCAGGCCCCGGCCGGGGAGGGAGTAAGGGCTTGGAAAAGAAGGGGAGGAGCTGGAAGCTGTGGGGCTTCTGGAAAGCTGCACCGAGGGGCTTGGACCTTCCCCAGTGGGCCATGTGCACACTCGAAGGACTGTGAGCAGGAATCCTTTTCACTGAAATTTGTGATTATTTTTTCTCCCATCTTTGGGATTAAAGTTGCACAGTCAACTACTCGCCTATAAAAAGCTTTGCCATATTCTTTAAGCATACTACCGCCCTCCGCTTCCTGGCCTCAATTATCCTCTGACCTTTCCGTGAAAGCTCAGTTTCTCACCCCCCCCCCCACCCCGCGATGTTCCCGGGGGGCCTCTCCTGGCATCCAGGCCACCCAGTCCTATTTCAACCAGAATCAGGAGGTGGGGTTGGGGAATGTCCACAGGCTTCAGCCACGTCTCTGCTGTGTGCATTTTACCCAGCTGAGCCCGGACTTTAATTAGCATGATCAGGATCCTCGGGCTCAGGAGGGAGGGTTGGTGCCAGAGCCCGGGAGCAGGGTGGGGGTCGGGCCGGGCGCTTACCCCTCTACTGGTTCCCGATGAGCCACTACAGTATTCAGCCTTTGCTTTATAGTTCAGAACAAACAATAAAAGCTCGTTAAATTGTTTATGTCAAACACAGCTTGAATTTTACCCATTTTCACGTTATCCAAGGGGATAAATTCCCCTCGTGCGAAACCTGGATGGTCAGAACTGAGGAATGGCCCTGCCTTCCGAAACACAGGAACTTTTATTTTGCAATTCCTGTCTCCACTCCTTAATGTCTGGTTTTCTGTTTGGGAGTCTCCTGGGGTGATGGTGCCACCAGATAAAGGTTGTAATGAAAGCGGGCGGGTGGGCGGGATGGGAGGGGGCGGTGGGGGCGAGGAGTCCAGGGAGGAGGCGGGGCGCCCAGCGAGCGGACCTTCTCCCCAGCCGGGTCTAGACTGCGGGCACGCAGTAGGTCTGCAGAAGGACCCCCGCTGCCCGTGAAGGCTCTCTATATTCAGGAGCCCGGGCTTTTGTTTGAAATCTGGGCTGCGTTGCGGAGAGCGAGAACTCGCTGAACTGGTCTGGTGACTCAGGAGGGGCGAGCACTTCCCCCAGGGCCAGGACTCAGGTGAATGAAGTCATCAATATTTTCGGGCAGTCCTAATCTGTGATTAACTTTTATCTCTGCTGTAAAATAACAGCCTCCTTTTCAGCCTGGTAACAATAAGTAGCTGGCTCCCCTGAGGGGGCTGTTTTGGGGCGGGGCTCCCGCCGCCCGGCAGCCCCAAACAGAGGCAGCCTTGACCAAGCTGCTGGGGCGCCCCAGGGGAGAGCTTGGTATTGGGACGGGGCGGGGGCGGGGCGGGGGGGCTGTGCGAGGGGGAAGGGGTCCTCCCAGCCCAGGCCCTGGTGATTCCAATACACCCAGCCCTTCCGACCTCCAACTCTGCTCCTCCAAAGCAGACAGGCGCTTTCCCCCGTCCCGGTCCTCTCCCTTTGTTTAAGGCGTCCCCACTGACCGGGAAGCCCTACTAAAACCATCTAGTAATTTGTGAGGACTGCCTCATCCCGCCCGGGTTGGCTCCCTCAGCACAGCCGCACCTCAGAAGGCCTCCCGTCCCCCTTCTCCCTCTGCTCTCACCTTTGCAGGAGCCTTTGGATTTCTCAGCCCACATCAGGTCGCAGACCACGGAAGCCAGGGCTGTTTCCTAAAAGGCCTGTTTGTTCCTGTTGCCCCTCTGACTCAAGATCCTGCTGGAGGGACTCTTGAGGCTGGCACTCAAGGCCCTGCCCAGTCCGGCTGAGAACTTCGGTCCTCAAAAGACCCTGGAGAAGGCAGTAGGGGAATCAGACACGGGGAAGCCCAAGGCTCTTTTGGTCTACATTTTGTTTACTCACATTTTTTTTTTTATTTCAATTAGTTTAATCTGGTATCTCCCTTTTGATTTGCATTTATTTGTTTTTATTTATTTATTTATAGTTTAATTCCTGGGCAGTGAACATACAGCATCATATTAATTTCAGGTGTACAAAATGGTGATTCAACAATTCCATTTATAACTCAGCACTCATCAAGATAAGTGCCATCTTTGTTGACTCAATTTTGGTGGTGACAAATATACCAGAAAGTTTGCTTTCCTCTTCACGCTAGTGGTAGAACAATACAGCAAGCAGAGTGTGACCGTTTACACATAGCTTCCCTGGCGGGGAGGCAGTAGGAAGTGGTGGGGACCAGAGCTAGGACTAGGGCAAGACCAGCAAGGTGCCCACTGAGCACATCTTAAAGAGGAACTCACTTGGTCCTGTAAGGACGGGGTTGGCACCTAACAATGAATGCCTCCTTAACTTTTGCTCCTTGGGCCTCATTTGCCGCCCCCCCATTAGTCTGAGCCTTTTGGGGACAGTGGTGAATCAGAGCATGGACCCACCCAAAGGAATGGCTGCTAATCAGCTTCAGGCAGTTGCTGAAAAGGCAACACTGTGGTCCCACTGTTGCTGGCAGGCACACAGTAGGTGCTCAGTAACGTCAAGTCGTCAAGCGACAAAATAGACTTTAGAAATAAAATTATGGATACGGAGCCAGGATGAGTCTTGAATTCGCGTCATTCTTTATTCAGGGAGTAGGTATGCAGAGCAGGCAGCTTAGCGGCTCTCAGCCCGGGGAGCCCTGGCTGCTTCAGGAGATGGTAGGCTGCCCGCTGGGCCAGGTATATGATTACAAGACCCCGGACAAACTCTTCTTTTTTTTTTAGAGAGAGAGAGAGAGAGAGGCAAACCATAAGAGACTTTTTTTTTTTTTTAAGATTTTATTTATTTGACAGACAGAGATAGTGAAAGAGGGAACACAAGCAGGGGGAGTGGGAAAGGGAGAAGCAAACTTCCCGCTGAGCAGGGAGCCTGATGCGGGACTCGATCCCAGGACCCTGGGATCATGACCTGAGTCGAAGGCAGATGCTTAACGACTGAGCCAACCAGGTGCCCCCAAACTCTTCTTCATGGAGCTTCCCTCCACTACTCATTAGGCAACAGAGTAATAGAAAGACAGGAAAGAAGAAAAAAGAATTTTTTTAAAAAGCACACAAAACACATAGTAGTAAAATAATAATACTTTGAAATATATCAGTATAGCAGCTATAAATAGACTTAAACTTCCCTACTCCAAGAGAGAAATTATCAAACTGGATTTCTAAAATATCCAGCTATATCCTGCTTCTGAGAGACCACCTAGGACAAAACCACACAGACAGGCTAAAAATAGAGGGATGGAAAAATATACACCATATAAATGCTAGCAATAACAGACAAACTGTAATAAAAGAAGAGAAACCACATAAAAATCAAGACATCAATTCTCTCAGAAGCCATCGTAGTTCTAAATGTATATGTGTCTAACACATGCACACCCCAAAATACAGTAAGCAAGTTGACAGAATTATAAGCCAAAGATTTTGACTCATCTAACTTTATCAGACATTGATAAACCAAACGACTGAAATAAGTATTGGGATACAAAAGATTTTGGAAAACAAAAGTAACAGGCATTATCGTGTGTGTGTGTGTGTGTGTGTGTGTGTGTGTGTGTGTGTGTGTGTGTTGTAAAAGTATTCAACCAAAGGTAGTCATCATCATTTTCTTTGGAGATACATAGATCATTTAAAAGTTTGACCAGGGGCACCAGGGTGGCTCAGTCAGTTGGGCGTTCCACTCTTGTTTTCGGCTGTCATGATCTCAGTGTCCTGATATAGGGCCCTGCAAGGGGCTCTGAGTTCAGCGTGGAGTCTGCTTGTCCCTCTCCCTCTGCTCCTCTCCCCACTCATGCTCTCTTTCTCTCTCTCTCTCAAATAAATAAATAAATAAATAAATAAATAAATAAAAATCTTTAAAAATTTGACCACAAAATAGGTCACAAAGAAAGACTCAACAAATGTCTAGAATTCACCAAAATCACACAGATCATATTTTCTAAGTACAACCCAATTAAATTAGAAATCAATAATTGGATAATTCAGTAATCAATAATCACATTGATATATTTGGAAACTCAAGTTATTCACAGTTTAAAGAGAAAATTACAATTGAAATTTCTTTGGGACAGACTAGTAATAAAATTATTATATATCAAAGTTGTGGATGGTAACTAAAGGATGTTTAAGGTAAATTTTTAAAATGAATGAATTTATTTTTAAAATATAGGTGAATTAAAGTAAGTGAGCTGAATATTCAAAATAAAAATGATAGGGAACATCCTTAATGTGATCAGAAATATCTACCAAAAATGTAAACATTCTAATTAATGTTAAGACTTTGGAAGTATGCACATCAACATCAGGAGCAAGACGAGGGTGTCCATCCTGGGAGCCATACTGAAGGCAATAAAACAAAAAGAAATAAGAGTGAGAACTGACTTAAAAAAAAAAAAAGCAAAAATGTCCTTCTTTCAAGGAAGTGTGATAATCTATATAGAAAATTCAAGAGGATTTTCAAATAAACTATTCAAATGGAAAGAGAGTCCAGCAAATGTGCTAGATGTAAAACTCACGCATACAAATTAGGACCTTTTTATGTTATTAATTAAACCAATTAGAAAATATAACAGGAAAAAAGATCTCATTTATAGTAACAACTAAAGCTGTAAGATCTCTCTGCTTACACTTCACAGAAGATGTACAAGTTGTTTTGGTTTTGATTTGGTTTGGGGGAGCTTTTTTTTGGAGAAAACTTTGAGATGCTACTAAGGGGTTAAAAGAAAATGTGAGTAAGTGGAGTGATTTATCATATTCTTAAATGGAAGACTAGATTTATTTAACAAAGATGACAATCACCCCCTAATTACTCTGTAAACAATTTCATCCAAAATCTCAAAGGGTATTTTTTTTTTTTTTGGTAAAATTCAACAAGCTGATAACCATCAAGATGAATTATAAAGTTATAATAATTAAGAGAGTAAAATATCAGTACAGAGATAGCAAACAGATAATTAGAAAAACAGAGAATTCAGAAACTGACCTACATATATGGAAATTTGATATATGACAGGAGGTTTACTGTAAATTAGTAAAAAGAAAGGGGAAGGTGGGTTCATCCAATAAATAACTTGGGGATAATAGGTTATCCATATGAGAATCAGTTAGATACTTACATCACAACACATGCAAAAATAAATCTTATGTTTACTAAATGCCTAAGTGGAAAAAGCAACCACTTCAAACAATTTAGAAGAAAATATAGACGACTATATGAACTCAGGGGAAGAAAGTATTTTCTCAAACTGGATACAAAATGACAAACCTTAATTCAAAAATTAAAAAACTACTTAGTACAATAAGTAGGATGACATTGCGTTTTTAAAAGCATTGCTCATAAAAAAGGTTGCGTGTCAAGCCGGATTCAAATATCTGCAATGCGGTCGTATAACTAACAATGGGTCAGAACTCAGAATATGTGAACACCTCCCAATCAATGAGAAAAAACTAAATAGCCCAATGAAAAAGAAATGAACAAAAGATATGAACAAGTCATGGATGAGGTAATCCAAATGTCAAAAGGACATTGGAATAGATGGCCAACCTCATTAGTAATCACAGAAATGCAAACTCAAAAGACAAAGAGATAGCATCTCTGTACTAATCACAGTTCTGCTGAATAAAGAAACAAAACCAATAGAATGTGCATCTATGTGGAAAAAGATAAGGAATTGGCTCATGCAATTATGGAGGCTGACAAGTCCAAGATCTGAGGAGTGGACCCAGCCTGGAGACCGGAGGAGGAGCTGGTGCTATAGGTCAGGTCTGAAGAGCTGATGTTGCGGATGACTTCTGAAGAGCAGATTGCTGGAGAATTCCTTATTGCTTGAAGAAGTCAGCCTGTTGTTCCATTTGGGCCTCCAGCTGATTGGATGAGGCCCACCCACATTATGGAGGGCAGTCAGCTTTACTCAAAGTCTACCATTTCAAAAGTAAACCTCATCCAGAAACACCCTCTCAGAAACATCCAGAATAGGCCCAGCCAAGCTGACACATAAAATTAGCCATCATAACCTCTGATACATCAGATTAGTCAAAGTGTTTGTCTGCCAGTACCAAGGATTGGCACAAACGTGAGCACTGGGAACTCACACAGAGCTGATGATGTAGAGTGGGGACATCCCTTTGGAGGGTGGTGATCCACCCTGGAGAAACTCACACACATGTGCATAAAAATTCGCCGTAGCCTTGTCTGTGAAAAGTTAAAAAGGAACGAGAAAACCATTAATAGGAAATAGATAAATTAATTGTGATATTTTAATACAAGGGGATATTATACAACGGTTAAAGTAAATCACAGCAACATGTATCTGTAAGGTTAGATCTAAAAACGATGGTGAATGACAAAACCTAGCTTCAGAAGGATAGATAGAGTAGGGTAGAGTTCCTTAAAATTTTAAAACACACAGAACAATGCTATATTATTTATGGATGAGTACTGTAGGAAAATCTAAAAAGCATGCTTGTGACTAAAACACACTAAATTCAAGACAGTGGTGTTTCTGAGAAGTACGGATGGGGAATGATGTCAAGAAAGCCATCGGCTGTGTCCGTATTGTTTTATGTGCTATTTCTTGAAGGCCTGAAACAAACGTGGCAAGATATTCAGACTTTAATGAAACCATGGAACTATGTGGATGTTGTTACTTTCTTCTGTAGACTTGTTCGTGGGTTTAAACTATTTCCCCCCAAGGAGTGTACGGGGAGTGCTGTGCATCAGGTGAGGCTTTTCAGGAAAGATATATGCAGGAACAGAGGATATTGGAAAAGTTAGTGCCCCCAATGCCAGGCTCTGACCCATGTTCCTGCGTGCTCAGGACGATCCTCACAGAGGAGCAACACTGAGAGCCTCAGGATGGCAAGGGTGAGCAAAACACAGGGGGGACTGATGCCATCAACTCCCTGTGGCATGTTGAGCCTGGTACTGTGGGAGCCCAGAGGCCAGTGACCCCACATCGATAGGAATGCAAAGGAGGAGCCCCGTCCAGCTGGACACGGTCAGTGCAGGGCGCCATTTATGAGGCTTTGGGGTTGTGGTGATTTATTACTATGCACTGTGGCAGTATTTTCTCCAGAGAGGGTTGGCCCCATCCATTCAAGTGAGTTCACCTTCCCCTCCCCAGAGTCCTATTGACAGAGAAAGATTTGAGTCACACGCGCAGGTTGACCCTAATGACCCCAGCCCAGTAAAACTCTAAGGGGTTTCGCAGAGTCTTCTGCCAAGAATTGGTCAGCATTTCATTTGCCTAGTTTCCGGTCATTCCCAGCAACCTTGTCTTTGGCCTCATCTGGTGTTCTATGTGGCTCTGGAACGCAGAGATAATGACAGCAAAGGCCTAGAGAGATAGGAGGTGTGAGGGGAAATGAGGGTTATCAGTTTATGAGTTCTGCCCTCTCTTGCTCTGGGTTTTGTGTGTTTGCTTTGGTGAAAAAAAAAGTGCTTTTTAAGAAAAGTATTGGACAGGGGCACCCGGGTGGCTCAGTCGTTAGGTGTCTGTCTTCAGCTCAGGTCATGATCCCAGGGTCCTGAGTTCGAGCCCCGCATCGGGCTCCCTGCTCCTCGGGAAGCCTGCTTCTCCCTCTCCCACTCCCCCTGCTTGTGTTCCCTCTCTCACTGTGTCTCTCTGTCAAATAAATAATACAAATTAAAAAATACATTAAAAAAATATTGGACAGTACCAAATATTTTCAACATGTTTCTTTAATGGATTTGAGAAATGAGAAGAGCCTGGGTGGTGGCAGGAAGTAAGCCAGGTTCTCCGGCGGGGGGGAGTGGGCAGCAGGTCCCTGGCACTGTTCTCAGGACCTGAAGTCTCTGGCCGATGGCCCTCAAAGGGTTTGGTGCAGGTGTGTCGCTTGGAAGGGACAAAACCAGGGAGGTTTATGCTCATCTCCAACCTCTGCGTATGGAGGAGGAGATGTGTATTCAGATTCGCTTTCTTGAAGTATGTAGTTTTCTCTGGGTTGTGCTATGAAGCCAGCCAGAGGCAGCTGTCTCCCCCTCCTGGGGCTCCCCAGGGATCCTCACCCTCCATCAGGGCTGGGACAGCCTGGGGAAACAGCTGCTGACCCAAGGTGAGTTTAAAGGTAACAAGCAGCAACTTGTTCACGTTTTTGATTATGAAGCACACAAAAACAGTGAACTCTGTTTTGTGAGCAGCAGGTTTCCTGGATAAAGCCAGTGTCCCACTGCATTCACAGCAACCCTGGGAATGAGGGAAGGAGGGACAGCACAAGGAAGAGAGACCTTCAGAGGAGCTCAGATGTTGGCCCGGAGTCATCCCCTGTTGTGGCCTTGTCATTACTGATCAAAAGGTGGGCATCAAACAAAGCCAAGAGGGACAGCCCAGCCCATGTCCACACCATGAAGCCCCACATTCTGCCCTTGCTGCCATGAGCGCCTGTTCTGGGGAGCTTCTCCAACACCATGAACCCAATGGTGTGAGTCGGCAGAAGTCACAGGAATGTTTGGAGGGTAAATCAGATGATGTTAATCAATTGCATTGAGTCTAGAAACAAAGTAGCTGGCTGGTAATGAAGGAGAATGGAGCCTCTCTAGGTGCTTCCCCATGAAGGGGAGATCTCAAGAAGTGAGGAAAAGCCAGTTAATGAGACATAGACGGTGTGGTACAGGGCCAGAGGGATGCCGGGCCTAAGTAGAAGTGCACAAAGCACCAAAGACACACACAGAGCTCAGCTCCTGTTTAGGGAAGTCATCTGATGGCTTTCGGTATGCATGGGCCGAGACCTAGATGGAAGGCTGTCCCTGAGCCTGGGGCTCTGGGGCCTTTGCTGAAGTGGGAGTGGAGGCCTTTGCTGGAGAGGCAGCTCCTCTCTGCCCACGGGCATGCTCCCTTCTGCTTAGTCCCTGCCTCTGAGGCTCCCCATCCCGGGGGAAGCTGACACTTTCAATATTAGCGCATCATTACCTTCATGTGTCATTTAGTTCCATCTATAGGTTGGAGTTTATTTCACAGACAAGATTTCAAGCACATTTTAATCAAAAGACCATGGTAACAACTGTACCTGCTCTGGACTGCCTGCCTGGACCGGGCACTGGGATGTGGCCCCTGCAACATTCTCTCCTACAATGGCCTCTTGCTTGGGTATTATGGTCGCCATTTTTACAGATAAGGAAACAGGTTCAGAGAGGTAACATTGTCTAATTCACATCACACAGCACAGTAAATGCAGACAGTAAGAGCAAACAGCCAAATTTTAGTCCCAAGCCATTCTTTTCATGGCTCTGCACAATAGTAGGAGTGAACACCCACTTTAAGATAAGAACACCAATGTTAAATATTAAGTATTCTCCTAGAATTGTACATCTGCATGAAAGCAGAAATTCTGTTGTAGAAATGCCCATTTATGTGTCTGGAAAGTGCCTAGCTGGAAAATGATCAAACACAGAAATCCACATGGGGGCTGTGAGGTGCTTTCTTGGCTCTGATGGGTGTCTTATAGGAACAAGGACCAGATAACCTTCCCTCTCTCCAGCAGTCACCCCCCCCCACACACACACACACTGTTTGGAAAGCCTGAGTCTCCCTGTATGGTTTTCTCTGACCAAATACATTGTTCCAACACCAATTCTGCAGCTCTCCAATGCCCACTGGGTATCCTGCAATTCAATTCAATTCTGACACAAACCACCCGGAGTCAAAGCAGACCCCGCTGGTGAAGGGCTTGGTCCCCCAAGGCTGTCCCCATGTCAGATGCTGGAGGCAAATGAGGCGCCCAGGCTAACCACACTTCTGCTTAGTTGACTGCAAATTCAAGGGCTCCCACACCCCCTCCTCAGGTCCAGTGATTTGCTAGAACGACTCACAGAACCAAGGAAAGTGCTCTACTTACAATTGCCAGTTTATCATAAATGATACAACTAAGGAAGAGACAAATGGAAGAGATGTGTAAGGCAGGGCATGGGGCCAGGGGCTCAGAACTTTCATTTTCTCTCTGGGGGTGACAACCTCCCAGCACCTCCATGTGTTCACCACCCAAGAAATTCCCATACCCTACTGCTGGCGGATTTGTATAGAGGTTCCATTACGTAGGGATGATTGATTAAACCATTGGCCATTGAGGACTGAATTCAATCTCCGTCCCCATCCCCTCCCAGGAGGTCATGAGTAGGACTGAAAGTTCTAACGTTCGTATGCCATAGTTGGTTTTTCTAGCTGTCCAGCGCCCCACCCTGAAGCAATCTAGGGCCTCTGTGTGGTTCACCTCAGAAGCGTACAAAAGACAGTCAATCCTAAGGGCTTTAGGAACTCTTGTGCCAGAAACGAAGGACAAGACCAATTTTTTTTTTTTTATTATATCCCCCTCTCTAAATGCAGTTTGTGTTCCTCAAGGCATGGGCATCCCAGGCTCATCGATTCCTAGATTCTTTTAGTTTAACTCTCACAGGTAGACCTGACAGCTTTGCAAGTATTTTTCATGCCGCCAGGAACTATATCGCGTTTTGATTTTGCATATTAATTTGGCCATCTTTTCTGTAGTGGACCCAAGCTTTATTCCCTTGTGGTCAGAGAATCTACAATCTGCTTCCTCATTGGAGAATTTATTTATGATTTTCTTTGTATTCTAGTATAGCCATGTGTTTTCTGATTTAAAAATAAAGTACACACAGGGGCACCTGGGTGGCTCAGTTGGTTGAGTGTCCAACACTTGATTTCTGCTCAGGTCAGGATCTCAGGGTCATGAGGTCAAGCCCCGGCGTCAGGCTCCCCGTTCAGTGCGGGGAAACTACTTGAGCGTGCTTGCGCACTCTTTTTCTAAATAAATAAATAAAATCATTTTTAAAAAGAAAGTACAATAAAGTACATGCATACATTCATTTATTTATTCATTCATTCACTCATTCATTCACCCATGCATTCATTTATAGTGTTCTTCAACACCTCTGGATTTTCACAAAACCTGGGCACACTGATTTCTCGTCGGAGGTTTATTCCATTCATTGCTCTTCAACATATTTTTTTAAATTTATTTTTAAGTAATCTCTACACCCAATGTGGGGCTCAAACTCAGGACCCCGAAATCAAGCATCGCACGCTCTTCCGACTGAGCCAGCCAGGTGACCCAGCTCTTCAACATCTTAGGTGTGAAAAGCGGCTCACCTCCAGCCCTAGCCTCCTGTCCTTACTTTCTCTGTCACTGGATTGTGGCTGTGAAGGCAGGGACACTGCCCAATCCCTTGCCTGAGACTCAGCAGGGCAATGACAGAGGCTGTGGTATCTCCTGCCATTTCTCTGGTTTTGGTCTATAGGACTGAAAGACGGCAGAAAGGTGCGGGCGAAAAATGCACAAGATTATAACTGTAAGGTCACTTTAAAATAAGAATGAGGAGGAAAGCTCTTCATTTTAGAGCCAGAAAGAACTGATTCGAATCATGGTTTCATCCCTTGATACTTACAAACTCTGAGGCTGTTACTTAGCCTCTCGGAGCCTCTGTTTCCTTGTCTGTAAAACGGCAGCAATAATGCGTGTGGCGCGGGGCTCCTGGGACCCTGCAGCCACACATGTGGCCCGCGCACGCACCGCCTGAGCAGGGTGGGGGCCAGGGGGGCTGCCCTGGTCCTCAGCTGATGGCAGGGCTCCATCAATGTCAGCCATCCCTGCTGCTCTCATTCCCCTCCCCGCCGCACCCCGTCACACATTCCTGCCATCAGGGAACCAGCAGAGACTGACCAAGCTGCAGCGCCATGAAGCCTCTGCAGGCAGGCACACACCAGCATCAGAGGCAGGAGTTCTTGTCCCGTAAAACAGGAAACGACTTAGAGCTTATGAACACTAACGGCTAATATACCGAGCGCTCACTGCGTGCCAGGCAGGACTCTAAGTGCTTTCCAGTTAGGAACGCCTTTAAGCCTCCCAGTGACTCCGTGAGGTAGGTGCTCCCTCCGGTCATCCCCTTTTTACAGACAAGGAAAGAGAGGCACTGAAGGTCACCAACTCACCGCCAATCACGCAGTTAGCAAGCAGATCCACCGACTGTGAAATTCCATTTATATGAAGTTTAAAAACAGGCAAGACTGATCTATGGTGGTAGAGATCAGAATAGTGGTTTCCTGGACAAGGAGTGGTAGTGGTGGGCCTGTGAATACATGTGCCCGCGTGTGTGTGCACAACACACACACACACACACACACACACACACACACCCCTTTCGGTGAGCTGTATGCATTTTTTAAAAGAAAGAAATATGAAAATTAAAACAGCATTCAGAGGGCGCCAGGGTGGCTCAGTTGGTTAAGCATCTGCTTTTGGCTCAGGTCATGATCCCGGGGTCCCAGGATCGAGTCCCGCGTCAGCCTCCCTGCTAAGCGGGTAGCCTGCTTCTCCCTCTGACCCTGCCCCCTCTTGTGCTCTCCTTCTCTCTCAAATAAGTAAATTAAATCTTTTAAAAAAATAAATAAAAATAAAACAGGATTTAGATAGGAAAAAAAAAACAAACAACAAAACCCACACAGGCTGGTGCAGTCGGAATAGCGTAAAACTCTTGATCTCGGGGTTGTGAGTTCAAGCCCTATATGGGGTGTAAAGATTACTTAAATAAATAAAACTTAAAAAAAAAAAAAAAGAACTACAAATGCCCAGACATCACTGCTTGAAGTTCTGATCTAATCAGGTGGGGCAGCAGTATAATCTAGAAGTTTCCTCAGTGATGTCACATTGCCACAGGGTGGAAAATGTTGCTAATGGAAGTCCCACTATAGAGCCTTGGGGGGGAAGCAGAGTGGCTCCAGGTTGGGATTACCCCATGTGCTCGGTGCAACCATGTGGCTCCATGCGGCCTTCCATCTCTCTATGCGAACCCTGAGTTGTTCTGGAAATCCTTTTCTCAACCTGTCAGGTGTTAGATGCTCACCCATGACATCTGCACTTTTCTCATTTGTACCAGAATCACCCTTTCTTCATTCCTCATCCCTTTTTCTGTCTTATCAGGCTAAGAAGCTGCTTTGGGTATCTTGCACTATGCAACAAATTACCCTAAAATGTGGCAGCTTAAGACAGCAAACATTTATTGTGTCACACTTTCTGTGGGTCAGGAACGTGGACACAGCATAGCTGAGTGTCTGAAGCTCAGGAGCTCTCATGAGGTTATAGTCAGGCTGTCTGCTGGGGCCGTGGTCTCATCTGAAGGTTTGCTATGAGGTGTGGGGGCCTCTTCCAGGCTCACTCATGTGGTTATTCCTAGGCCTCCATCCCTCACCATCTGTGCATCTCCAGACTGCCTCATGACATCGAGACTGGCTTCCCCCAGGCTGTGTGATCCCAGAGAGTCCACCCCAGGTGGAAGCCACAGTCTTTGTATTTATTTATTTATTTATTTATTTATTTATTTATTTATTGTTAGCCACAGTCTTTCTATAACCTACTATCTCTGGGGGGAAATGGGGAGAAAGAAAAAGACACATTACTGTATGTTTCTCCTTCCCTCTGAGTCCTAGCAGTGGTGCTAGTGTTCATTCTCATGGTCCCACTTCACCATGTGGTTTTCCAATGGTCATAGGAAGAGAGGCATTACTTTCATGGACCTTTTGGTACCTCATTTGGTTGATACCTCATTTGGTTAGACCTCTCCAGAGCTGTTCCGGGGTGGATGGCTCACCCAGGAGCCTCTGTCTGAACCCATGGGCTTAAACACAGACAGTGGAAGGGCCTCATGAAAACAGTTTGAGTGCCTGCCATATACCAGGCTCCAAGCCTGTGCAGCTTGGGGAGTGCTGGATATTTAGATAAATTGGGTCTGGGCTGCATGGAAAATCTAGTGTGATGATCACGAGAAGACCAGAGGGGACAACTTTTCAGGGTCTCCCCCACCCCCAGTGCTATCAGCGATTTGGGGGGAGTTACTTGGCCTTCAGGAGCCTCAATTTCCAAAGTTTCTTAACTGAGAGATTACATTTGTGATGCTCTCAGAGTGACAGTGGAGTCTGAGTATTCTAGATGCCCTAGATGGGAGTATTAGTAGGTTACTCCCAATACTGTGGCAGAGATTACCCCCTAAGACCATGTCTCAGCCTGGGTCAGCCCTGAGACTGGGCTCAGTGGATCCTGGTGGTGGTTTGAGCACACATTTATCCCAGCCTTTACAGGAGCCTCTCAGGAGTCCTAGTGGACACGAACCATGGTCTAGAGAGGAGTTGTCACGGGGAGCGATGGTCCCGGGATTCATGTTCAGGTGCAGGTGGGTGCTGGGCCACAGTGGGCCGCATCAGGGCTCGGGGTCTGGTCACTCTATTGGTCATCTCTCCCAAAGTCTAAGAAGGGAGAGTAGTCCAAACAAGAACGGCCAATCTCAATCCTGGTCATCTCCTTACATTTTCTTGCTTTATTCTTGCCTCCTATAACCCTTCTCAGGAATGAGTCACCTGGCCTCTACTTCCTGGCTAGATAAACCTTTGAAGAAGTTGCTAATTCTGGGTAGATCCAGAGTTAGCCTCCGCCATAGAGTCTCTTCAGTTTTCCACCCTCCTCTCACCCCCAAATCCTGCCCCTCACACTTCACATTTGCGTCCTGTTTCCCAAGTGATGGAATACTACTGCATCGACCTCAGTCACACCTGTGGGGCAGACAGTGTGCCCAGCTAGAGCAGGAGGCTGGTAGGACCTGAGACGTGGGGCTCCCACAGGAGGCAGGAGGCACAGGTCAATGCCAAGTGAGCATCAAGGGCATGTCATCCTAAAGGTTAATGCCGTAGGGTGAGAGAAAGTGTGGGGTTCTGCATCCCCTTCCTCTTCCCAGCCCAGATGCTATCCTGGACAATTCCCTTGTCCTAAAGTCTCTGTTAGATATTTTTCCCATACATAAATAAAAAAATATTGAGAATCTGACAAAAATAATATATGCAGAAGGATTTGGAAACCAGTACAGTTCAACAACAATAAACACTGAGCATCTGCTGTCAGGCTATATTCTGAGCACGAAGCCAAAACAGAGCTCACATTCTACTAGGAAGGTAGAACGAACACGTGAGCCACAATGTGCAGGATAACCAAGCAGACAGAGGACACAGAACGAGAGGGCAGAGTGTGTTAAGAGGGTCAGGAAGGAAGCCGGCTCAGACGTGGCTGAGATGAGCAGTGAGCCACGCGTCTACCTGGGGAAAGAACGTTCCAGCAGAAGGAACAGCCAGGTTCCAGTTTCCTGAGATGGAGGGTGTGTGTGGTGATGAGGTCTATGTGGGCACTCTGCCCTGAGGACCGGTGGCGGGGGGGCAGGGGGTGGGGTGGGGGGGTGGGGGGGAGGCGTGAGCCATGAAACAGCGCAGGGTATTTGGGGCACTATGGGGACACTTGCCCACTGTAGCATTTAAAGGGGCCTTGGCTGATTTGTTGAAAATAAGGTATAGAAATCACTCAGCGAGAAGGTGATGCGAGTCAACAGGACAAAAGCCAAAGTCCACGCTCTCTTCACAGCCCAGCTGCAACCCCGTGCCCCCCTCCCCTAGCTTCCAGCTCCCCCATCCCCAGCCTGCATCCTCCAGTAGCAAGCTTCTCTCTGCTCTCTCTGCTCTCCAACTCACTCTGGCCCAATTCCTCTGTCTAAAATCTCCAGCCCCGCCAGGGCGCTTGTTTTCTAAGAACCTCTTCAAACATCACCACCTCCACGGAGACTCCCATCCTCCTGAGGATTCACTCAGGCAACTGGTCCCTCCACCCAGGGCTTCTCCTCCCCCTTGAACACTCCTCCACTGCAGTCCTTCTTGCCCAGGCCACGGGGAGGTTCTCCAGACCTGCCTCCAGTCTGTAGTGTGCCAAAGTGTTTGTGGGAAGTGGGGTAAAGAGGCAGGGGATTGATTGCCTAGCTGAGGCACAGGCAGGTGCCCCTGTGATGTAGAATCACCAGAGGGTCAGAATACTCCTAGCAAATTTCCACTTTGATTTTATCTTTATGATTAGTGGTGATTTTATTTTATTTTTTCTTTATTTTTATTTTTTTAAGATTTTATTTATTTATTTGTGAGAGAGAGAGAGAGAGAGCACAAGCCAAGGGAAGAAGCGGAGGGAGAGGGAGAAGCAGGCTCCCCGCTGAGCAGGGAGCCCGATGCGGGACTCCATCCCAGGACCCTGGGATCATGACCTGAGCCGAAGGCAGACGCTTAACCATCTGAGTCACCCAGGCGCCCCAGATTAGTGGTGATTTTAGTCATTGCAAGAAAAATAGGGATGCTAAGCTTCGCAGTTTACGGAACTGGCTTCATGTACATTTGCACAGTCCTACTCTGAGAGTTACAAAACACAGGCACTCAACACCGCCTTTCCTGCTGGGACGTTGTGGGAGACGCATCACCTCCTGGCAGGATTCCATGAGTGCATGCTAGCGGGTAAAGACGGAGCATGATTTACCCTATTCTCCTCTCGCTTAGCACGGAGCCTGGCAACGTGGGGGTTCAGTGAGACACCTGCCCAGCACCCCAGTTCCCTGCCTTCTCCCTTAGAGCCTGCATCCCAGCTTCCTCACGAGTGACGAAGAAGGAAGCCAAACCTGACCCGTAGAAATAGTTGATTTCCTCAATTCCGAGGCACACAATTGTTCAGATTTTAATTATTCTAGAATCAGGATATGTCTTACAATTGGTTGGTATACTCCATGTGGTGTTTCTTTTTTCTTTCTCCCTCCCACACACAAAAAATAGCAGTTCTTAAAACAATGGTGTGTCTTACAATTGATGACATCTTAGAATCAAAGAAAATAGCAGTTAAAATCATGGGGTAGCAGCTTATGGTCCACCCATGTCAGACTCCTAGGAGCCACTGTGAAAATCATGTTTTGTTCTGCTTTAAATGTCTGCTGGTGTGAACCCAGAGCAACTGGATTCCTAGAACCCCCCAGGTCCCCTGGCCATGCCAGGAGCATGGGATGCACAAAGAAGAACGCTGCCCGGTCCCTGCCCACATGTGGTCAGCCGTGCCAGTCTGGCCACTAGCTTTTGTACTTTCGTTCCAGCATTCATAGAGATGGCTGCCAGCGATGAGAGGTAATCTCGGGACACACAGGCCTCTGTTAGGCCTTAGAATTGCGGAAGTCAGTGGCCAGAGTCGTATCGACTCAGACGGGACACATGGGAACACAATTAAAGTGAAGGCAGCATGGCTAGGGGGGAAGAGGGCAGGTTGCACAAGGAAGCGGCACTGCGAGCAGGCCCAGGCCTGGGGGCTGGCTGCATGTCCTGCAGAACCACATCTCCCAGAGGACATTCTTCACCAGGCACTCCCTTAAGATTTGTCTTGAGCAAACACATTTCACGTCTCAAAACGCAGAGGAGTGCTGTATGAATGGCCACTCTCTCGGACAGCCGTACACATTAAAGGCACTGAGAAGTCCTGCAGTAAAGAAACATGATGAATTTTTGTGTAGTATTTTCCAAACTTATTTGGTCACAGAACCCCTTTATTTAACTAACATCTTATAAAATCTTAAGATACGAATTTTCTGCAGAACAGCCACTGGGCAACAGTCCTACCTGGTCAGAAGCACTGGGAACTGAGAGCCACTTTTATCACTCTTCAGTTGATCATGGAAAAACAGAGAGAAGAAGTGAAGGGCAATACTAGAAAAGATTCTTTCTGGGGTCCCAATCCATGGCCCTGGGCAGAGAAATGTACTCGGAGTCCCATTTGCCCACTGGCCTCCTTCAGGAAGTTGGCTTTGGCTCTCACAACTGTCCCCAGGGCAGTGGGCTGCCAGCACTGGTCTGACAGGCATGCAAGCCAGGTGGTTGTGCCCAGCACGGTCTTGGCACACGGGCCCAGTTGCTTTTGGAAGGGTTTTTGCTTGAACAGGAACTTGCACACACAAAAACAACAGCAAAACACAAGGCCATGCTCACCCACAAGGGCAGTTCTGTGGTTTGTCCTGCACACCCAGGACAGATCTGTGGAAACAAAGTACTGTCAGGCGTGGGGTATGGAGCTGGTGTTCTCTGAATGAGGCAAAGTCAGGTGTCGCCTCGGGCTCTCTGGAAATTTGAAAGGAAAAATGGTGGAAAACACTAACTCATAAGCAAGTCCTGAGTTCTTTAGTTTCTCCACAAGCCCTCGGTGACCACTGACTGTGGGCAGGACAAATAGTATTACCAAGTCCTTTCGGTAGCGAACGTGTCTTTGATGCCCAGCAACCTCCAGTGGGGAAAAGGCTGCAGACTTGGCAAGGTAAGAACTGCAAGTGCAAGAGATCCCTGGTCTCACACCGTCCTGGAGACAGGGACTGACTGTGGGGGTTTGGGGAAAGAGCAGCTCCGTCTCTTCAGGAGACGTGGTGGCAGAACTGAGGCTCAGGAGAAGTTTTGAAGGGTTGATGGACAAGGGGAGAAGGGAACCGCAGGCTGTGAGCACAGCACAAGCCAAAGCACCGAAGGAGGACAATTGCCTTTGTTCTTTGAGGGGCAGTGAGCTGGTGTTTGGGAGTCCTGGGATTCAAGGTGGGATGTTGGGGCACAGACAACAGGTGGAGAAGTGTGGACTTGTTCACAGAGGACTCTCTTTGGTACCAGGTGCCATGCCAGGCAGGTGTCTTGGCTTCAGGAAGTCTGTCGTCAGGAAGGAGCCATTGAATGTTGCGTTGGGGTTAAGGACATCTCGGGGGAGGAGGGGAATGCAGGCAAAGGGCTTAGTGGGGCAGCTGTTTTTTTCATGGGTGGGCATGGCTGTGGAAGGAAAGCCCATGAGCAGAGAGAGCTGGGGTAGGGAGAAGTCCAGGTGTCAGGCCAGAGGTCCCAGACCGGCGGCAGTGGGCAAGGAGAAGTGAGGGCAGCAGGGGGCGGAGAAGCACATCCCCACCCAGATGGTAGGACTACAGCATGCGGGTTTGCATGGGGCCGGGGGCTGGCTGGGGCCCCCCCCCATAATGTTCCACCACAGATGTGCTTTTCTGAACTGCACTGTGATTATTTAAAACCAGAAAACCTTTGTACAGATAGCTCAGTTTCTGGCTTCTCTTGAACAATCGAAAGTCTTGGACTTGACGGGCCTGCACCTGGCCGTGCAAGCCAGAGCTGGTCACAGCAGCTGCTGTGACGCCGGACTGGGCCCTTCAGGGTGCACAGTCCCTACTCTTCTGACGGACTCACATCCAGGCGGCTCCTCTTATGGCCATTTGTACACCTGCCCGTGCCCGTAGACTTCAGGTTTGCAGTCTGGAAGCAGCTCATGTGCACACAGGAGGGACCTGGTGGGGTGAAATCCAGCTTGCTCCCACATCCATGCTCCCTGGTGTGTCTATCCCAGAGAAGAAGCCCCTTTTTCTATTCACACAAAGATGCACAGATGAGAGGTGGCCCTGCTTGTAAATTCTCCTGAGCACTGTGTCTGAGTTCTCTATTGGCCACAGTGGATGAGGTAGCCCATGAGAAGGAGAACAGCTCAGGGAACTGGGAATGAGGTGGAGACTGCATGCTCAGACAGTTTTCTGGACACTTTAAAAAATCTGCAGAGATCAGGGGAACCCGGCTGGCTCAGTCAGTAGAACATGCAACTCTTGATCTCGGAGTTGTAAGTTCGAGCCCCACGTTGGGTGGAGACATTACCTAAAAATAAAAAAAAAATTAAAATAAAAAAACCCACAAACCTGCAGAGATCAGGATGCCAATGCACAATAATGCTCAGCTTTGGGAAATGATCAGCAAGTGTCTACCTGGGCCATTTAAAGCATGGAGAAGATCTGAGTTAGCTGCTACTGCAGGTCTAACCATCTACAGCATACAAGGATTTTCCTTCTGAGCCTCACAGCAATCCTGTGGAGCAGCTATTTTTATTTCCTTATTTTGCAAATGAGGAAATGGAAGCTCACCGAGGTTAAGTGATTGGCCCCAGGCCACTGACCTTAATACTGATATTAACCACCATTGTCGTTGCCCCTTTCTGCGCTGGGCTGAGTATTTCACACACATTTGCCCTTCGAATCCTCACCCTGTGGGAGAGCTGCTCTTCCCTGTCTCAGAGGACACATAGGCGGGCTGGGCTCAGATCTGGGGCTTGGCAATCCCTGACGATGGGGAGGGAGTCTCTGCTGACCGCATGCAGTGGGGTGAGCCATTTCAGAGCAAGGCTGGCAATGGGCCCAGGGGCAGAATCAGGCTCCAGGGATGGGATGGAGGGGGCAGCTCCTTCACCTCATCTGCAGCACAGCTCCACACCCCAACAGAGTGGGGAGGGAGCTCCTGGCTGCTCCCGCAGATGCCCTTTATAAGGGTCCAGCCACCAGGGAAAAAGCCTACACTCTCCCCCCCCCCCTGCTGCCCCCTGCCATGCCACATACAAACCTTGCCCTTGACCACTCAGCTCCCAGTCCCCATGTCTAAGGATGGTCCCAAGCAGCAGGTAGCTCTTGACCCTGCCTCCCCATGGCCTCCTAATATGCCATACATTGAGCCATTCTGCTCTTCCAGAAGCTTCTGTGTCCCAGGTTTAGTTGGTCATTTTGTTATTTTTGCTCTGTCCCTAGGATCACTGCTAAGCTTATTACAAAATCTCAGGAGCCCTCTGGATCAGGACTTGGGGAGAATAGAAGTCTGGTGCCCACATCCCAGCCTCCATTTACACGCATTGCCCTGCGGGTCTGGGGGCTTAGCCATCCTCCAGGGGGAGCCCCACGTGGAGGGGACCATTGGTCCCCAGCTCCTGAACCTTGCTCCAGCATCCTTGAAGATATTGAAAATCTGCATCCTTTTGAAGATACTGAAAAATCTATTTAAAAGAAAAGAAAGAACGCCACTTCATGGTGTTCTAGCAGGCCCGACCACTGTCAGGTCAGTGGAGCTGAGGCAGGGGCCCAGCACCAACAGTCAGGAGGCCTTTGTTGTCCTGGATTGTTGGTCCAAGTATATCCTGTGAATATGCAAAGCTCTCTGGCCCCTGACCAGGGCCCAGATCCCATCCTTCACATGTTCAAACACTTGAAAGCAGCTACAGTAGTTGGAGCTTCTGGCTGAGCTGTTTCTTCCTCACCAGACAGGGTGCGGGCACCCATCCCTGAGCAGGGGGAAATGGTCACTGTGAGGAGCCAGCACTCTTGAGGGAGGAGCCCGAGGAGATGGACTGGGATTGAGCCTAGGAGTGGGAAGGCTCTGTTGTTGTAACAGGTAGAAGAACAAGAGCATTCGGTCCCTTGGGAGCTGGAGAGAGAAGGCAGTTTGAAGGCCCTTGGGGAGGGCGGGGTAGGGATGTAAAAAAGGAACAAGGACAAGACAGGGCGCCTGGGTGGCTCAGTCGGTTACGTGTCTGCCTTCAGTTCAGGTCATGATCCCGGGTCCTGGGATCGAGTCCTGCATCGGGCTCTCTGCTCATCAGGGAGCCTGCTTCTCCCTCTGCCCATCCTCTGCTGTCTCTCTCTCCAAATAAATAAATAAAATCTTTTAAAAAAGAAAAAAAGAAGCACAAGATGGATGTGTTGGGGGAGTGAGTGAGGAGCAGGGGAGAAGGGAGGAGAGAAGAAGTCCAGGTCTGGGTGGGCAGAAGTCCCTTAAAAGAAAAGTGTGCAGGATGTGGGAGAAAAGGAAAGATGTGCAGTCTCCAAAGTTTCTCTCGAATTTTCAGGTGCAAATGATCTCTCATTAAAATAGCCACAATCTGAGAAGCTGCCACCAACTTATCCACCTGTGGAATGGGTCTGGGAGGTCTCAGGAGGGAAGAAGCTTCCATGGAGGCTGAGAACCAGCTCAGCGTTCAGATACTTGAGGGTACTTCTTATGAATGAGAAAGCTGAGGCCTGGGGACATTAAAGTGACATTAAAATGATTTGCCCCAAATAATCCAGCCTGAATTCAAACCCTGAGTTCAAACTGCTATGTGATACTAAGACAGTTCAACAATGTGTTAAAGGTATATTGAATCATTATGTTATATACCTGAAACACATATAACCTCAATTATACCTCAAAAAATATATATATGATAAAGATAGAGGGTGGGCTGGCAACCAGTACTCTCTCCGTGATGGGATTGCCCACACCACCCTCCAACACATGCTGGAACCCACCTAGAATGATGGCATTGGGGGGTTTCTTGTCTCTAACAGATGTTCATTCTACAACCTGGTGTGCATTAAATGGTATACTAATACAGCCAAATTCACACACCCAAACAGCAACCTCAAGTGCCTTGGAAAGCTGCACACCTATATCTAGCAATTGAATTCACATTTGGTCATTGCTTTCAGAGTAATCTATCTAGCATTCATTGATCTCTGAGTGCCCATGTGAGCCAGACTCCAGTATTGGCAATTATAAAATAAATACGACAGAGCTCCCACTGAGTAATTGCTAACCATAATGACAGTTACAATCAAGGTATTGAAAGAGAGTCAGGGAAGGTCAAGAAGCAAGACTGCAACCATCTGGTGAGCTGGGAGGGTTTGTGGCTTTTTTTTTTTTTTTTTTTTTTACCATGTGCTGCCTGGAGCAGACATCACTAATCAATTACAGCACTCTCTCTCCAGGAAGCTGGAGCAAGGTCAGCATCCTTGTCAGCATGGCTGAGAAGCTCCTATACCGTCTCTGATTTGCCATCCTGGGATCCCCAGCTGAATCTGCCCACTTTCCGGAGAGTTCAGCAGCAGGGTATAATCTAGAATCCAGATCAGCTGACATGGGAGCAGCTCACAGAGACCTTCCCAGGAAGCAGTCAAAAACTGCCCACCGCAGCCTCCGTTTTGCTCTCCTGTCCTCACCCCTGGCCTTAGACCCACAGGAACAAATCACATTCACAAGAGCAGTGGTTAGATTTGATGAGATACCATAGAAAATAATTGGGTTTTCCTTCTCTTACAATTTTTTGCTATGTAATACATACTTTTCAGAAAAACTAGAAAATACAACTAAATAAGAAGAAAAATTAAAGTCACCTATAATCTAACCATTGCTATTTACATTTACACTTTGCTGAATATCTTTCTAGAGTCTTCCCAGGCATTTTTTTTCTCTGCTTATGTATCTGAATGGTGTGTAATTACAGAGTGATGCATGCATCACATATATACATCTATACACACACACATATATTCATATAGACACATACATACACACACACATATATTCATATAGACACATACACACACATATATATTCATATAGACACATACACACACATATTCATATAGACACATACTCACACACATATATATTCATATAGACACATACATACACATATATATTCATATAGACACATACACACACACATATATATTCATATAGACACACACACATATTCATATAGACACATATGTATACACACGCATATATTCATATAGACACGTATACGCACACACATATTCATATAGACACATACATACACACACATATTCATATAGACACATACATACACACACATATTCATATAGACACATATGTATACACACATATATTTATTCATATAGACACATATGTATATACACACATATTCATATAGACACGTATACACACACATATATTCATATAGACACATACATACACACATATTCATATAGACACATACATACACACACATATATTCATATAGACACACATGTATACACACACATATTCATATAGACACGTATACGCACACACATATTCATTTAGACACATACATACACACACATATTCATATAGACACATATACACACATATATATTCATATAGACACATATGTATACATACACGTATATTTATTCATATAGACACATACGTATATACACACACATATATTCATATAGACACATATGTATACACACATATATATTCATATAGACACATACATACACACACACATATATATCCATATAGACACATACGTATACACACACATATATTCATATAGACACATACATATACACACACATATATATTCATATAGACACATACATACACACATATTCATATAGACACATACGTATACACACACATATATTCATATTGACACATACATATACACACACATAAACACACATGATCCTATTGTACATTTATTTGTAAGCTTTCTTTTCCACTCACCAATATATTATGAATTCTCAAAATTTCTCTCTAAATGCCTGCTCTGTGTCACTGCCAATATGACCTCTCCCAAATAATCTGCTCCCCCACTGTTCCCCATACCAAGAGTATTATGGGTATTAAACCCCTCCACTCGGGCAGGCTTCCCAGGCAATGGGGGCAGGGCCTGGCAAATGCAGCCCACACAGAGTGCCATAGGGCTGGAGACGGGATGAGCCAAAGGAATGGAGAGTTCCAGATAACAGAATGCAGAGCGATGCCATGGCCTGTGTCCAGCAACCAGGAGACACAGAACTGGGAAGCAGGAAGTAGGCCAAGGCCGCATCTGCTAGCCAGGAGCAAGGGCGCCCAGGGAGCCTGCTGTCTGGCCTCTGCTATCCCATGCCTCCAACCAGGACCCAGCCCAGCAGAGCAAGCCTACTAGATAGTCAGTCAAAGGTGGGGCAGGAGAGGCCAACATTTTACGGAAGAGCTGAGTCTCAGACTGTCTCCACCCTCCATAGCACTCAGCAGGAACCATCCCCCGGGAACTTGACTGAACAACTGGACTTGCTAGAGGAGCCCAACTTAAAATAAAGAAATCTAGAGCAAGAAAGCATTCTGGTTGAATTTTTATATATGTAAAACTGGAAAAAAGAAGACACATAACTAGATCTTTGAAGTCTCACTATCTAGAAATCGACATGGGTCCCGCCCATTAACCTGGTGAAGGGGGGTGTGTGCCTTGGCTGGGACAGGTGATCCTGGTTTGAGAGACTGATGGGAGCACCTGACACGTGGTGGCTGTCAATCCATTTTTACTCTCTTGCTCTTTTCCTTCCCCTGACTCTCTAAAGGGTGTTAACCCCAATGCTCCTTGAGAACAGAGACCTCATTTCCCTGCTACCCACACTAGGACCCTGCACAGAGCAGGCCCACCATAAACATGTTGAGTGGGCAGCCCTCATAGGCGAACAGAAGGAAGAAGGGTGATATAGGAAAAGCCCCTTGCTTTTGTGACTTACTCCGACGTCCTGGGTTTCAGACGAACTCGTGAAGAGTGCAGGAAGTGAGCCACGATCCCTGGCATTGATGGGGTGCATGGGGGCCTCAGTGGAGAGCCAGTCTTGAAAGCGCCCTTTTCAAAGGCGAGGAGCGGACACCACCCAAGATGCTGCAAATATGGAAGGTCGGTGTCTTAGAACCCGGTATGGAAAAAGTCTTACCTCTAAAACAGTCTTGGAAAATAAATAAAATAAAAAATACAACAGTTGTGGGACGCCTGGGTGGCTCAGTTTGTTGAACGTCTGCCTTTGGCTCAGGTTGTGATCCCGGGGTCCTGGGGTGGAGTCCCGCATCTGGCTCCCTAATCAGCAGGGAGCCTGCTTCTCTCTCTCCCTCTGCTGCTCCCACTGCTTGTGCTCTCTCTCTGTCTGACAAATAAATAAATAAAATCTTAAAAAAAAATAAAACAGTCTCAAGG